>NW_018742494.1:0-31189 GCF_001683475.1 Chenopodium quinoa
ATTTGATACAATTAGCTTTGTAGAACGTATTTGACTTTCATTTGATTCAAATAGCTTTGTAGGAATGTTATTGACTTTCATTTAATTCAATCAGCTTTGTAGAATTTATTTGACTTCCATTTGATTTAAATAGCTTTGTTTGAATGTGTTTGACTTTCATTTGATCCAATTAGCTTTGTAGAATGTATTTTTACTTTCATTAGATTCAAATAGCTTTGTTTGAATGTATTTGACTTTCATTTGATTTAATTTGCTTTGTAGAATGCATTTCACTTTCATTTTACTTATATAGCTTTGTTTGAATGTGTTTGATTTTAATTTAAATTAAAAAGCTTTTTTTGAATGTGTTTGACTTTCATTTGATTTAAAAGGCTTTGTATGAATGTGTTTGACTTTCATTTTATTCAATTAGCTTTGTAGAATGTATTTGACTTTTATTTGATTCAAATAGCTTTGTTTAAATTTGTTTGACTTTCAATTGATTCAATTAGCTTTGTAGAATGTATTTGACTTTTATTTGATTTAATTTGCTTTGTTTGAATGTATTTGACTCTCATTTGATTCAAATAGATTTGTAGAATGTATTTGACTTTCATTTGATTCAAATAGCTTTGTAGAAATGTGTTTGATTTTAATTTAAATTAAAAAGCTTTTTTGAATGTGTTTGACTTTCATTTGATTTAAAAGGCTTTGTTTAAATGTGTTTAGCTTTTAATTTGATTCAATTAGCTTTGTAGAATGTATTTTACTTTTATTTGATTTAATTAGATTTGTGTGAATGCATTTGACTTTCATTTGATTTAAATAACTTTGTTTGAATGCGTTTGACTTTCATTTGATTCAATTAGCTTTGTTTGAATGTGTTTGACTTTCATTTGATTCAACTAGCATTGTAAAATGTATTTGACTGTCATTTGATTCAAATAGCTTTGTTTGAATGTGTTTGACTTTCATTTGATTCAATTAGCTTAGTAGAATGTATTTGACTTTCATTTGATTCAAATAGCGTTGTTTGAATGTGTTTAACTTTCATTTGATTCAATTAGCTTTGTAGAATGCATTTCACTTCCATTTGATTTAAATAACTTTGTTTGAATGTGTTTGACTTTCATTTGATACAATTAGCTTTGTAGAACGTATTTGACTTTCATTTGATTCAAATAGCTTTGTAGGAATGTGATTGACTTTCATTTAATTCAATCAGCTTTGTAGAATGTATTTGACTTCCATTTGATTTAAATAGCTTTGTTTGAATGTGTTTGACTTTCATTTGATCCAATTAGCTTTGTAGAATGTATTTTACTTTCATTTGATTCAAATAGCTTTGTTTGAATGTGTTTGACTTTCATTTGATTTAATTTGCTTTATAAAATGCATTTCACTTTCATTTTATTTATATAGCTTTGTTTGAATGTGTTAGATTTTAATTTAAATTAAAAAGCTTTTTTTGAATGTGTTTGACTTTCATTTGATTTAAAAGGCTTTGTTTAAATGTGTTTGACTTTTAATTTGATTCAATTAGCTTTGTTGAACGTATTTGACATTCATTTGATTAAAATAGCTTTGTTGGAATATGTTTGACTTTCATTTTATTCAATTAGCTTTGTAAAATGTATTTTACTGTCATTTGATTCAAATAACTTTGTTTGAATGTGTTTGACTTTCATTTGATTCAATTACCTTTGTAGAATGTATTTGACTTTCATTTGATTCGAAAGATTTGTTTGAAGGTGTTTGACTTTCATTTGATTCAATTAGCTTTGTTTGAATGTGTTTGACTTTCATTTGATTCAATTAGCTTTGTAGAATGTATTTGACTTTTATTTGATTCAATTAGCTTTGTAGAATGTATTTGACTTTCATTTGATTCGAAAGATTTGTTTGAAGGTGTTTGACTTTCATTTGATTTAAAAGGCATTGTTTGAATGTGTGTGACTTTCATTTGATTCAATTAGCTTTGTTTGCATGTGTTTGACTTTTATTGATTCAATTAGCTTCGTAGAATATATTTGACTTTCATTTAATTCAAATAGCTTTGTTTGAATGTGTTTGACTTTCATTTTATTCAATTTGCTTTGTAGAATGTATTTGACTTTCATTTGATTCAAATAGCTTTGTTTGAATGTGTTTGACTTTCATTTGATTTAATTTGCTTTGTAAAATGCATTTCACTTTCATTTTATTTATATAGCTTTGTTTGAATGTGTTAGATTTTAATTTAAATTAAAAAGCTTTTTTTGAATGTGTTTGACTTTCATTTGATTTAAAAGGCTTTGTTTAAATGTGTTTGACTTTTAATTTGATTCAATTAGCTTTGTTGAACGTATTTGACATTCATTTGATTAAAATAGCTTTGTTGGAATATGTTTGACTTTCATTTTATTCAATTAGCTTTGTAAAATGTATTTTACTGTCATTTGATTCAAATAACTTTGTTTGAATGTGATTAACTTTCATTTGATTCAATTACCTTTGTAGAATGTATTTGACTTTCATTTGACTCGAAAGATTTGTTTGAAGGTGTTTGACTTTCATTTGATTCAATTAGCTTTGTTTGAATGTGTTTGACTTTCATTTGATTCAATTAGCTTTGTAGAATGTATTTGACTTTTATTTGATTTAATTAGATTTGTGTGAATGCATTTGACTTTCATTTGATTTAAATAACTTTGTTTGAATGCGTTTGACTTTCATTTGATTCAATTAGCTTTGTTTGAATGTGTTTGACTTTCATTTGATTCAACTAGCATTGTAAAATGTATTTGACTGTCATTTGATTCAAATAGCTTTGTTTGAATGTGTTTGACTTTCATTTGATTCAATTAGCTTAGTAGAATGTATTTGACTTTCATTTGATTCAAATAGCGTTGTTTGAATGTGTTTAACTTTCATTTGATTCAATTAGCTTTGTAGAATGCATTTCACTTCCATTTGATTTAAATAACTTTGTTTGAATGTGTTTGACTTTCATTTGATACAATTAGCTTTGTAGAACGTATTTGACTTTCATTTGATTCAAATAGCTTTGTAGGAATGTTATTGACTTTCATTTAATTCAATTAGCTTTGTAGAATGTATTTGACTTCCATTTGATTTAAATAGCTTTGTTTGAATGTGTTTGACTTTCATTTGATCCAATTAGCTTTGTAGAATGTATTTTACTTTCATTTGATTCAAATAGCTTTGTTTGAATGTGTTTGACTTTCATTTGATTTAATTTGCTTTGTAAAATGCATTTCACTTTCATTTTATTTATATAGCTTTGTTTGAATGTGTTAGATTTTAATTTAAATTAAAAAGCTTTTTTTGAATGTGTTTGACTTTCATTTGATTTAAAAGGCTTTGTTTAAATGTGTTTGACTTTTAATTTGATTCAATTAGCTTTGTTGAACGTATTTGACATTCATTTGATTAAAATAGCTTTGTTGGAATATGTTTGACTTTCATTTTATTCAATTAGCTTTGTAAAATGTATTTTACTGTCATTTGATTCAAATAACTTTGTTTGAATGTGTTTGACTTTCATTTGATTCAATTACCTTTGTAGAATGTATTTGACTTTCATTTGATTCGAAAGATTTGTTTGAAGGTGTTTGACTTTCATTTGATTCAATTAGCTTTGTTTGAATGTGTTTGACTTTCATTTGATTCAATTAGCTTTGTAGAATGTATTTGACTTTTATTTGATTCAATTAGCTTTGTAGAATGTATTTGACTTTCATTTGATTCGAAAGATTTGTTTGAAGGTGTTTGACTTTCATTTGATTTAAAAGGCATTGTTTGAATGTGTGTGACTTTCATTTGATTCAATTAGCTTTGTTTGCATGTGTTTGACTTTTATTGATTCAATTAGCTTCGTAGAATATATTTGACTTTCATTTAATTCAAATAGCTTTGTTTGAATGTGTTTGACTTTCATTTTATTCAATTTGCTTTGTAGAATGTATTTGACTTTCATTTGATTCAAATAGCTTTGTTTGAATGTGTTTGACTTTCATTTGATTTAATTTGCTTTGTAAAATGCATTTCACTTTCATTTTATTTATATAGCTTTGTTTGAATGTGTTAGATTTTGATTTAAATTAAAAAGCTTTTTTTGAATGTGTTTGACTTTCATTTGATTTAAAAGGCTTTGTTTAAATGTGTTTGACTTTTAATTTGATTCAATTAGCTTTGTTGAACGTATTTGACATTCATTTGATTAAAATAGCTTTGTTGGAATATGTTTGACTTTCATTTTATTCAATTAGCTTTGTAAAATGTATTTTACTGTCATTTGATTCAAATAACTTTGTTTGAATGTGATTAACTTTCATTTGATTCAATTACCTTTGTAGAATGTATTTGACTTTCATTTGATTCGAAAGATTTGTTTGAAGGTGTTTGACTTTCATTTGATTCAAATAGCTTTGTTTGAATGTGTTTGACTTTCATTTGATTCAATTAGCTTTGTAGAATGTATTTGACTTTTATTTGATTCATTTAGCTTTGTAGAATGTATTTGACTTTCATTTGATTCGAAAGATTTGTTTGAAGGTGTTTGACTTTCATTTGATTTAAAAGGCATTGTTTGAATGTGTGTGACTTTCATTTGATTCAATTAGCTTTGTTTGCATGTGTTTGACTTTTATTGATTCAATTAGCTTCGTAGAATATATTTGACTTTCATTTAATTCAAATAGCTTTGTTTGAATGTGTTTGACTTTCATTTTATTCAATTTGCTTTGTAGAATGTATTTGACTTTCATTTGATTCAAATAGCTTTGTTTGAATGTGTTTGACTTTCTTTTGATTCAATTTGCTTTGTAGAATGCATTTCACTTTCATTTGATTTATATACCTTTGTTTGAATGTGTATGACTTTCATTTAAATTAAAAAGCTTTTTTTGAATGTGTTTGACTTTCATTTGATTTAAAAGGCATTGTTTGAATGTGTTTGACTTTCATTTGATTCAATTAGTTTTGTTTGAATGTGTTTGACTTTCATTGAATCAATTAGCTTCGTAGAATGTATTTGACTCTCATTTGATTCAAATAGCTTTGTAGAATGTATTTGACTTTCATTTGATTCAAATAGCTTTGTAGAATGTATTTGACTTTCATTTGATTCAAATAGCTTTGTTTGAATGTGTTTGACTTTCATTTGATTCAAATAGCTTTGTTTGAATGTGTTTGACTTTCATTTAATTCAATTAGCTTTGTAGAATGTATTTGACTTTCATTTGATTCAAGTAGCATTGTTTGAAAGTGTTTTACTTTCACTTGATTCAATTAGCTTTGTAGAATGTATTTGACTTTCATTTGATTCAAACAGCTTTGTTTGAATGTGTTTGACTTTCATTTGATTCAATTTGCTTTGTAGATTGCATTTCACTTTCATTTGATTTATATAGCTTTGTTTGAATGTGTTTGACTTTCATTTAAATTAGAAAGCTTTTTTTGAATGTGTTTGACATTCATTTGATTTAAAAGGCTTTGTATGAATGTGTTTGACTTTCATTTGATTCAATTAGCTTTGTAGAATGCATTTCACTTTCATTTGATTTAAATAGCTTTGTTTGAATGTGTTTGACTTTCATTTTATTCAATTAGCTTTGTAGAATGTATTTGACTTTCATTTGATTCGAAAGATTTGTTTGAAGGTGTTTGACTTTCATTTGATTCTATTAGCTTTGTTTGAATGTGTTTGACTTTCATTTGATTCAATTAGCATTTTAGAATGTATTTGACTTTTATTTGATTAAATTAGCTTTGTAGAATGTATTTGACTTTCATTTGATTCGAAAGATTTGTTTGAAGGTGTTTGACTTTCATTTGATATAAAAGGCATTGTTTGAATGTGTTTGACTTTCATTTGATTCAATTAGCTTTGTTTGAATGTGTTTGACTTTCATTGATTCAATTAGCTTCGTAGAATGTAATTGACTTTCATTTGATTCAAATAGCTTTGTTTGAATGTGTTTGACTGTAATTTGATTCAATTTGCTTTGTAGAATGTATTTGACTTTCATTTGATTCAAATAGCTTTGTTTGAATGTGTTTGACTTTCTTTTGATTCAATTCGCTTTGTAGAATGCATTTCACTTTCATTTGATTTATATACCTTTGTTTGAATGTGATTGACTTTCATTTAAATTAAAAAGCTTTTTTTGAATGTGTTTGACTTTCATTTGATTTAAAAGGCATTGTTTGAATGTGTTTGACTTTCATTTGATTCAATTAGTTTTGTTTGAATGTGTTTGACTTTCATTGATTCAATTAGCATCGTAGAATGTATTTGACTTTCGTTTGATTCAAATAGCGTTGTTTGAATGTGTTTAACTTTCATTTGATTCAATTAGCTTTATAGAATGCATTTCACTTCCATTTGATTTAAATAACTTTGTTTGAATGTGTTTGACTTTCATTTGATACAATTAGCTTTGTAGAACGTATTTGACTTTTATTTGATTCAAATAGCTTTGTAGGAATGTATTTGACTCTCATTTGATTCAAATAGATTTGTAGAATGTATTTGACTTTCATTTGATTCGAAAGATTTGTTTGAAGGTGTTTGACTTTTATTTGATTTAAAAGACATTGTTTGAATGTGTTTGACTTTCATTTGATTCAATTAGCTTTGTTTGAATGTGTTTGACTTTCATTGATTCAATTAGCTTCGTAGAATGTATTTGACTTTCATTTGATTCAAATAGCTTTGTTTGAATGTGTTTGACTTTCATTTGATTCAATTTGCTTTGTAGAATGTATTTGACTATCATTTGATTCAAATAGCTTTGTTTGAATGTGTTTGACTTTCTTTTGATTCAATTTGCTTTGTAGAATGCATTTCACTTTCATTTGATTTATATACCTTTGTTTGAATGTGTTTGACTTTCATTTAAATTAAAAAGCTTTTTTTGAATGTGTTTGACTTTCATTTGATTTAAAGTCATTGTTTGAATGTGTTTGACTTTCATTTGATTCAATTAGTTTTGTTTGAATGTGTTTGACTTTCATTGATTCAATTAGCTTCGTAGAATGTATTTGACTTTCATTTGATTCAAATAGCGTTGTTTGAATGTGTTTAACTTTCATTTGATTCAATTAGCTTTGTAGAATGCATTTCACTTCCATTTGATTTAAATAACTTTGTTTGAATGTGTTTGACTTTCATTTGATTCAATTAGCTTTGTTTGAATGTGTTTGACTTTCATTTGATCCAATTAGCTTTGTAGAATGTATGTTGCTTTCATTAGATTCAAATAGGTTTGTTTGAATGTGTTTGACTTTCATTTTATTTATATAGCTTTGTTTGAATGTGTTTGACTTTCATTTGATTCAATTAGTTTTGTTTGAATGTGTTTGACTTTCATTGATTCAATTAGCTTCGTAGAATGTATTTGACTTTCGTTTGATTCAAATAGCGTTGTTTGAATGTGTTTAACTTTCACTTGATTCAATTAGCTTTGTAGAATGCATTTCACTTCCATTTGATTTAAATAACTTTGTTTGAATGTGTTTGACTTTCATTTGATACAATTAGCTTTGTAGAACGTATTTGACTTTCATTTGATTCAAATAGCTTTGTAGGAATGTGATTGACTTTCATTTAATTCAATCAGCTTTGTAGAATGTATTTGACTTCCATTTGATTTAAATAGCTTTGTTTGAATGTGTTTGACTTTCATTGATTCAATTAGCTTCGTAGAATGTATTTGAAATTCATTTGATTCAAATAGCTTTGTTTGAATGTGTTTGACTTTCATTTGATTCAATTTGCTTTGTCGAATGCATTTCACTTTCATTTGATTTATATTCCTTTGTTTGAATGTGTTAGACTTTCATTTAAATTAAAAAGCTTTTTTTGAATGTGTTTGACTTTCATTTGATTTAAAAGGCTTTGTTTAATTGTGTTTGACTTTTAATTTGATTCAATTAGCTTTGTTGAACGTATTTGACATTCATTTGATTAAAATAGCTTTGTTGGAATATGTTTGACTTTCATTTGATTCAATTAGCTTTGTTTGAATGTGTTTGACTTTCATTTGATTCAACTAGCTTTGTAAAATGTATTTTACTGTCATTTGATTCAAATAGCTTTGTTTGAATGTGTTTGACTTTCATTTGATTCAATTTGCTTTGTAGAATGTATTTGACTTTCATTTGATTCAAATAGCTTTGTTTGAATGTGTTTGACTTTCTTTTGATTCAACTAGCTTTGTAGAATATATTTGACTTTTATTTGATTTAATTTGCTTTGTTTAAATGTATTTGACTCTCATTTGATTCAAATAGCTTTGTTGGAATATGTTTGACTTTCATTTTATTCAATTAGCTTTGTAAAATGTATTTTACTGTCATTTGATTCAAATAACTTTGTTTGAATGTGATTAACTTTCATTTGATTCAATTACCTTTGTAGAATGTATTTGACTTTCATTTGACTCGAAAGATTTGTTTGAAGGTGTTTGACTTTCATTTGATTCAATTAGCTTTGTTTGAATGTGTTTGACTTTCATTTGATTCAATTAGCTTTGTAGAATGTATTTGACTTTTATTTGATTTAATTAGATTTGTGTGAATGCATTTGACTTTCATTTGATTTAAATAACTTTGTTTGAATGCGTTTGACTTTCATTTGATTCAATTAGCTTTGTTTGAATGTGTTTGACTTTCATTTGATTCAACTAGCATTGTAAAATGTATTTGAATGTCATTTGATTCAAATAGCTTTGTTTGAATGTGTTTGACTTTCATTTGATTCAATTAGCTTAGTAGAATGTATTTGACTTTCATTTGATTCAAATAGCGTTGTTTGAATGTGTTTAACTTTCATTTGATTCAATTAGCTTTGTAGAATGCATTTCACTTCCATTTGATTTAAATAACTTTGTTTGAATGTGTTTGACTTTCATTTGATTTAATTTGCTTTGTAAAATGCATTTCACTTTCATTTTATTTATATAGCTTTGTTTGAATGTGTTAGATTTTAATTTAAATTAAAAAGCTTTTTTTGAATGTGTTTGACTTTCATTTGATTTAAAAGGCTTTGTTTAAATGTGTTTGACTTTTAATTTGATTCAATTAGCTTTGTTGAACGTATTTGACATTCATTTGATTAAAATAGCTTTGTTGGAATATGTTTGACTTTCATTTGATTCAATTAGCTTTGTTTGAATGTGTTTGACTTTCATTTTATTCAACTAGCTTTGTAAAATGTATTTTACTGTCATTTGATTCAAATAACTTTGTTTGAATGTGATTAACTTTCATTTGATTCAATTCGCTTTGTAGAATGTATTTGACTTTCATTTGATTCAAATAGCTTTGTTTGAATGTGTTTGACTTTCTTTTGATTCAATTTGAAAAGTAGAATGCATTTCACTTTCATTTGATTTATATATCTTTGTTTGAATGTGTTTGACTTTCATTTAAATTAAAAAGCTTTTTTTGAATGTGTTTGACTTTCATTTGATTTAAAAGGCATTGTTTGAATGTGTTTGACTTTCATTTGATTCAATTAGTTTTGTTTGAATGTGTTTGACTTTCACTGCTTCAATTAGCTTTGTAGAATGTATTTGACTTTCGTTTGATTCAAATAGCGTTGTTTGAATGTGTTTAACTTTCATTTGATTCAATTAGCTTTGTAGAATGCATTTCACTTCCATTTGATTTAAATAACTTTGTTTGAATGTGTTTGACTTTCATTTAAATTAAAAAGCTTTTTTTGAATGTGTTTGACTTTCATTTGATTTAAAAGGCATTGTTTGAATGTGTTTGACTTTCATTTGATTCAATTAGTTTTGTTTGAATGTGTTTGACTTTCATTGATTCAATTAGCTTCGTAGAATGTATTTGACTTTCATTTGATTCAAATAGCGTTGTTTGAATGTGTTTTACTTTCATTTGATTCAATTAGCTTTGTATAATGCATTTCACTTCCATTTGATTTAAATAACTTTGTTTGAATGTGTTTGACTTTCATTTGATACAATTAGCTTTGTAGAACGTATTTGACTTTCATTTGATTCAAATAGCTTTGTAGGAATGTGATTGACTTTCATTTAATTCAATCAGCTTTGTAGAATGTATTTGGCTTCCATTTGATTTAAATAGCTTTGTTTGAATGTGTTTGACTTTCATTTGATCCAATTAGCTTTGTAAAATGTATTTTACTTGCATTTGATTCAAATAGCTTTGTTAGAATGTGTTTGACTTTCATTTGATTTAATTTGCTTTGTAGAATTCATTTTACTTTCATTTTATTTATATAGCTTTGTTTGAATGTGTTTGATTTTAATTTAAATTAAAAAGCTTTTTTTGAATGTGTTTGACTTTCATTTGATTTAAAAGGCTTTGTATTAATGTGTTTGACTTTTAATTTGATTCAATTAGCTTTGTAGAATGTATTTTACTTTTATTTGATTTAATTAGCTTTGTGTGAATGCATTTGACTCTCATTTGATTCAATTAGCTTTGTTTAAATGTGTTTGACTTTTAATTTTATTCAATTAGCTTTGTAGAATGTATTTTACTTTAATTTGATTTAATTAGCTTTGTGTGAATGCATTTGACTCTCATTTGATTCAATTAGCTTTGTTTGAATGTGTTTGACTTTCATTTGATTCAATTAGTTTTGTTTGAATGTGTTTGACTTTCATTGATTCAATTAGCTTCGTAGAATGTATTTGACTTTCGTTTGATTCAAATAGCGTTGTTTGAATGTGTTTAACTTTCATTTGATTCAATTAGCTTTGTAGAATGCATTTCACTTCCATTTGATTTAAATAACTTTGTTTGAATGTGTTTGACTTTCATTTGATACAATTAGCTTTGTAGAACGTATTTGACTTTCATTTGATTCAAATAGCTTTGTAGGAATGTGATTGACTTTCATTTAATTCAATCAGCTTTGTAGAATGTATTTGACTTCCATTTGATTTAAATAGCTTTGTTTGAATGTGTTTGACTTTCATTGATTCAATTAGCTTCGTAGAATGTATTTGAAATTCATTTGATTCAAATAGCTTTGTTTGAATGTGTTTGACTTTCATTTGATTCAATTTGCTTTGTCGAATGCATTTCACTTTCATTTGATTTATATTCCTTTGTTTGAATGTGTTAGACTTTCATTTAAATTAAAAAGCTTTTTTTGAATGTGTTTGACTTTCATTTGATTTAAAAGGCTTTGTTTAATTGTGTTTGACTTTTAATTTGATTCAATTAGCTTTGTTGAACGTATTTGACATTCATTTGATTAAAATAGCTTTGTTGGAATATGTTTGACTTTCATTTGATTCAATTAGCTTTGTTTGAATGTGTTTGACTTTCATTTGATTCAACTAGCTTTGTAAAATGTATTTTACTGTCATTTGATTCAAATAGCTTTGTTTGAATGTGTTTGACTTTCATTTGATTCAATTTGCTTTGTAGAATGTATTTGACTTTCATTTGATTCAAATAGCTTTGTTTGAATGTGTTTGACTTTCTTTTGATTCAACTAGCTTTGTAGAATATATTTGACTTTTATTTGATTTAATTTGCTTTGTTTAAATGTATTTGACTCTCATTTGATTCAAATAGATTTGTAGAATGTATTTGACTTTCATTTGATTCAAATAGCTTTGTAGAATGTATTTGACTTTCATTTGATTCAAATAGCTTTGTTTGAATGTGTTTGACTTTCATTACATTCAAATAGCTTTGTTTGAATGTGTTTGACTTTCATTTAATTCAATTAGCTTTGTAGAATATATTTGACTTTCATTTGATTCAAGTAGCATTGTTTGAAAGTGTTTTACTTTCACTTGATTCAATTAGCTTTGTAGAATGTATTTGACTTTCATTTGATTCAAATAGCTTTGTTTGAATGTGTTTGACTTTCACTTGATTCAATTTTCTTTGTAGATTGCATTTCACTTTCATTTGATTTATATAGCTTTGTTAGAATGTGTTTTACTTTCATTTAAATTAAAAAGCTTTTTTTGAATGTGTTTGACATTCATTTGATTTAAAAGGCTTTGTATGAATTTGTTTGACTTTCATTTGATTGAATTAGCTTTGTAGAATGCATTTCACTTTCATTTGATTTAAATAACTTTGTTTGAATGTGTTTTACTTTTATTTGATTCAAATAGCTTTTTTTGAATGTGTTTGACTTTCATTTGATTCAATTACCTTTGTAGAATGTATTTGACTTTCATTTGATTCGAAAGATTTGTTTGAAGGTGTTTCACTTTCATTTGATTCAATTAGCTTTGTTTGAATGTGTTTGACTTTCATTTGATTCAATTAGCTTTGTAGAATGTATTTGACTTTTATTTGATTCAATTAGCTTTGTAGAATGTATTTGACTTTCATTTGATTCGAAAGATTTGTTTGAAGGTGTTTGACTTTCATTTTATTTAAAAGGCATTGTTTGAATGTGTTTGCTTTTCATTTGATTCAATTAGCTTTGTTTGAATGTGTTTGACTTTCATTGATTCAATTAGCTTCGTAGAATGTATTTGACTTTCATTTGATTCAAATAGCTTTGTTTGAATGTGTTTGACTTTCATTTTATTCAATTTGCTTTGTAGAATGTATTTGACTTTCATTTGATTCAAATAGCTTTGTTTGAATGTGTTTTACTTTCATTTGATTCAATTAGCTTTGTATAATGCATTTCACTTCCATTTGATTTAAATAACTTTGTTTGAATGTGTTTGACTTTCATTTGATACAATTAGCTTTGTAGAACGTATTTGACTTTCATTTGATTCAAATAGCTTTGTAGGAATGTGATTGACTTTCATTTAATTCAATCAGCTTTGTAGAATGTATTTGGCTTCCATTTGATTTAAATAGCTTTGTTTGAATGTGTTTGACTTTCATTTGATCCAATTAGCTTTGTAAAATGTATTTTACTTTCATTTGATTTAATTTGCTTTGTAGAATTCATTTTACTTTCATTTTATTTATATAGCTTTGTTTGAATGTGTTTGATTTTAATTTAAATTAAAAAGCTTTTTTTGAATGTGTTTGACTTTCATTTGATTTAAAAGGCTTTGTTTAAATGTGTTTGACTTTTAATTTGATTCAATTAGCTTTGTAGAATGTATTTTACTTTTATTTGATTTAATTAGCTTTGTGTGAATGCATTTGACTCTCATTTGATTCAATTAGCTTTGTTTAAATGTGTTTGACTTTTAATTTTATTCAATTAGCTTTGTAGAATGTATTTTACTTTAATTTGATTTAATTAGCTTTGTGTGAATGCATTTGACTCTCATTTGATTCAATTAGCTTTGTTTGAATGTGTTTGACTTTCATTTGATTCAATTAGTTTTGTTTGAATGTGTTTGACTTTCATTGATTCAATTAGCTTCGTAGAATGTATTTGACTTTCGTTTGATTCAAATAGCGTTGTTTGAATGTGTTTAACTTTCATTTGATTCAATTAGCTTTGTAGAATGCATTTCACTTCCATTTGATTTAAATAACTTTGTTTGAATGTGTTTGACTTTCATTTGATACAATTAGCTTTGTAGAACGTATTTGACTTTCATTTGATTCAAATAGCTTTGTAGGAATGTGATTGACTTTCATTTAATTCAATCAGCTTTGTAGAATGTATTTGACTTCCATTTGATTTAAATAGCTTTGTTTGAATGTGTTTGACTTTCATTGATTCAATTAGCTTCGTAGAATGTATTTGAAATTCATTTGATTCAAATAGCTTTGTTTGAATGTGTTTGACTTTCATTTGATTCAATTTGCTTTGTCGAATGCATTTCACTTTCATTTGATTTATATTCCTTTGTTTGAATGTGTTAGACTTTCATTTAAATTAAAAAGCTTTTTTTGAATGTGTTTGACTTTCATTTGATTTAAAAGGCTTTGTTTAATTGTGTTTGACTTTTAATTTGATTCAATTAGCTTTGTTGAACGTATTTGACATTCATTTGATTAAAATAGCTTTGTTGGAATATGTTTGACTTTCATTTGATTCAATTAGCTTTGTTTGAATGTGTTTGACTTTCATTTGATTCAACTAGCTTTGTAAAATGTATTTTACTGTCATTTGATTCAAATAGCTTTGTTTGAATGTGTTTGACTTTCATTTGATTCAATTTGCTTTGTAGAATGTATTTGACTTTCATTTGATTCAAATAGCTTTGTTTGAATGTGTTTGACTTTCTTTTGATTCAACTAGCTTTGTAGAATATATTTGACTTTTATTTGATTTAATTTGCTTTGTTTAAATGTATTTGACTCTCATTTGATTCAAATAGATTTGTAGAATGTATTTGACTTTCATTTGATTCAAATAGCTTTGTAGAATGTATTTGACTTTCATTTGATTGAAATAGCTTTGTTTGAATGTGTTTGACTTTCATTAGATTCAAATAGCTTTGTTTGAATGTGTTTGACTTTCATTTAATTCAATTAGCTTTGTAGAATATATTTGACTTTCATTTGATTCAAGTAGCATTGTTTGAAAGTGTTTTACTTTCACTTGATTCAATTAGCTTTGTAGAATGTATTTGACTTTCATTTGATTCAAATAGCTTTGTTTGAATGTGTTTGACTTTCACTTGATTCAATTTTCTTTGTAGATTGCATTTCACTTTCATTTGATTTATATAGCTTTGTTAGAATGTGTTTTACTTTCATTTAAATTAAAAAGCTTTTTTTGAATGTGTTTGACATTCATTTGATTTAAAAGGCTTTGTATGAATTTGTTTGACTTTCATTTGATTCAATTAGCTTTGTAGAATGCATTTCACTTTCATTTGATTTAAATAACTTTGTTTGAATGTGTTTTACTTTTATTTGATTCAAATAGCTTTGTTTGAATGTGTGATGTGATTTTTTAGTCCGAAAACTAAGCCTCACAAAGATATGAATCTAACCTAATTCTATACAGAAAATTCACCAAGAATTAAGCAAGAAACTTAGATTAATTAATCAAGAATCCACCTAATTAATCAACCTAGGTGATTGTTTTAACTAAAACAAACAAAACAGCAAATTGGAATCCACCAATCAAGAATTTAAGTAATCCAACTTAAACAAAAGCAATAAGAAATATTATTATGAATGTATGATTAAACTTGTATATTATTCGAAGATTACAACCCTATATTTATAAACTCAATCAATTATCCTAATCCCACTTGAATTAGAATTCTAATCCCCTAACAAAAACCCACGGATTGCATAACTTAATCAAGTTTAGATAACTTTGATTTAGTTATTTAATCCTACTTAAACTCTAACTACTCTTAAGATAAAACTTGCCTATTTTATCCTAACTCAAGCTTGCACTCCAAGCTATTATTGACGCCTACTAGACTAAAACAATTCCTAATGCAATTAGAAATCCTAAGTGCTTAAAACAAGAAAAACCCTTTCAAGTGAAAGGTAAAAACTTGTAAGCAAAAACCTAAGAAAGCTTTTAAAGAAACCTTAAAGAACTATCAAGAAGCTTCAAGAACTCCCAAGAACGCCACCATACAAAGCGTGGCTTTGTCTTGATGCCCCCGATAGTAAGTTTGACCTATTGAAGAAGCTTCCAAGTATAGATTCATGCTTTCTTGACTTTCTTGGAATAATTCTTCAACATGCTCATCGTTCACATTGATGCACGCATCATCCTCCCCTTCTTCAAAAGAATTTGCCCTCAAATCTTCAATAGCACCATCTGGCAAATACTTCACCAAATCCCCAATATTAAATGTTGCGCTTACACCATATTCTCCCGGCAATTCAAGCTTATATGCATTCTCATTGATCTTCTCAATAATCTTGAACGGCCCCTCACTTCTTGGCATCAATTTATTCTTTCGTTTGTTAGGAAATCTCTCTTTTCTCAAGTGTAGCCACACCAAGTCGCCAACTTCAAAACTTTGTGGCTTTTTGTTCTTGTTAGCTCGTGCTTTGTAGAGTTCATTGACACGTTCAATCCTAGCTCTAACTTGTGCGTGTAGCTTTATCATGTACTTGATTTTAGTCTCGGCATCCTTATGAATCACTTCCCCTTTTGGAATTTCAATTAAATCAATGGGCATTTTTGGATTGACACCATAAACAACTTCGAATGGTGTGTGTTTTGTGGCATAAGTAGGTGATCTATTGTAAGCAAACTCGGCATGAGCAAGCTTAATATCCCAATCTTTTTGTGTGTTGCTCACTAGTCCACGTAAAAGCACACCAAGAGTTCGATTTGTTACCTCCGTTTGTCCGTCCGTTTGCGGGTGATATGATGTACTAAATAACAGCTTCGTTCCCACCAACTTCCATAGTGATTTCCAAAAGAAACTCATGAACTTTGTATCACGATCACTCACAATACTGTTCGGCAACCCATGTAGTCTCACCACTTCCTTGAAATACAATTCCGCCACTTTCATAGCATCGTCCACTTTGTGACAAGGTATGAAATGAGCCATCTTGGAAAATCGATCCACTACAACCATGATTGAATCCTTTCCTCTTTGAGTCCTTGGCAAACCAACTACAAAATCCATAGACACGTCTTCCCAAGGTGAATCTGGCACGGGCAAGGGCGTATATAAGCCTTGATGAAACGTAGCCTTGGCTTTTTGACATGTTGCACACCTAGAAACTATTGATTGTACATCCGCTAGCATTCTAGGCCAATAAAAATGCTCTTGCAGCATAGTTAATGTTTTCGTTATGCCAAAATGTCCCGCTATCCCTCCTCCATGCACTTCTCTTACTATTAATTCTCTAATAGAACACTTAGGCACGCACAAACGATTCCCCTTGAAAAGAAAACCGTCTTGTAAAACATAGGAACCTACGGCCCCCTTGGAACACTCCTCTAGGATTGTAGAGAAATCCACGTCCCCCTTATAGTACTCCTTGATTAACGCGAAACCAAGTAGTTTACAATTCAACACTCCAAGCAACGTGTGTCTTCTAGATAGTGCATCGGCCACTACATTTGCTTTCCCCTCCTTATACTTTGAAGAAAAATTGAAAGCTTGTAGAAACTCTACCCACTTAGCATGTCTAGGGTTCAATTTTTGTTGACCATGAATGTACTTCAAAGCTTCGTGATCACTATGCAACACAAAGTGATTTGGGCGCAAATAGTGACTCCAATGGTCCAATGCTCGCACAATAGCATAGAACTCCTTGTCATAGGTAGAATAGTTCAATCTAGCACCGTTTAATTTCTCACTAAAATAGGCAATAGGGCGCTTCTTTTGAACCAAAACGGCACCAATCCCTACACCACTAGCGTCGGTCTCTACCTCAAATGGTTGTGAAAAATCCGGCAATGCAAGTACGGGTGCTTCACATAGCTTCCTTTTGACCAAATCAAATGCACGTTGGGCTTCCTTGGTCCACTCGAATTTTCCCTTGTCTTTCTTCAAGCATTCAGTCATAGGTGCAACTATCGTGGAAAAATTCTTCACAAATCTTCTATAAAACGACGCTAGACCATGAAACGATCTAACTTCACTCACATTGGTAGGTACGGGCCAAGTCTTGATAGCTTCAACCTTGGATTGATCCACGGACACACCATCTTTGGATACTACATACCCTAGAAACGTCACGCTAGGAACAAGAAAATAACATTTTTCCAATTTTGCGTACAACTTCTTCTCCCTAAGAACCTCCAAAACGCTTCTCAAATGCATTAGATGATCATTGAAATTTTCAGAATAAATTAATATGTCATCCAAGTAAACAACTACGAACCTTCCAAGAAATGGTTTCAACACCTCGTTCATCAATCTCATAAATGTACTGGGCGCATTGGTTAGACCAAAAGGCATGACCAACCACTCATACAACCCCACTTTAGTCTTGAAAGCCGTCTTCCATTCATCTCCTTCCCTCATGCGTATTTGATGATAGCCACTCATAAGATCAATCTTGGAAAATAGCTTTGAACCATGCAATTCGTCTAACAAATCATCAAGTCTAGGTATAGGAAATCTATACTTGATGGTTATGTTGTTCACACTCCTACTATCAATGCACATACGCCAACTCCCATCTTTTTTTGGAACTAACAATGTAGGCACGGCACATGGGCTCATACTCTCTTTCACGTAGCCTCTTTGCATCAATTCCTCTATTTGACGTTGCATTTCCTTTGTTTCTTCCGGATTACTTCTATATGCTGCCTTGTTAGGTAGTGGAGCTCCCGGAATAAGATCAATTTGATGTTCAATACCACGAATTGGTGGTAATCCCGGTGGTAATTCACTAGGAAAAACATCACAATACTCTTGCAATACTACTTCTAATTCCACGGGCCTCTTTTTTTGTTTACTTTCATTCACTTGCACATTGTTAGCCACCATAATATATACTATATTGTTGTTGTTGATCTCTTTCTCCAACTCCTTTTCCCCAATTAAATATGCACCTTTTGAACTAGGGTTAATTCTATGATCAACAAGTGGTTTCAATGCATATGATTTTTCCCCCTTTCCTTTTCGAATTATATACACATTTGTCCTACCATTAAACTTGACAAATCTATCATATTGCCATGGTCTACCCAACAAGATATGACAAGCATCCATAGGGCATACATCACATAAAACTTTATCATGATATTTGCCAATTGAAAAGGTGATTAGGGCTCGTTTCGTTACCTTCACGTCACTAGTATCATTGAGCCAATGTAGCTTGTAAGGTTTTGGGTGATCGGTTGTAGGCCACTCTAATTTGTTGATCAAAGTTGTAGACACCACATTTGTGCAACTTCCCGAGTCTATTATTACGTCACACAATCGATCTTCCACCTTGCACCTTGTTAAAAAGATTTTCTCTCTTTGATTCTCTTCAACGGGCATAGGTTTAGAGTGAAGAGCTCTCCTTAGAACCAAGCTCTTTCCTTGCGTTTCACCATCAACCTCTTCGGCACTACCCTCCTCTTCTTCAAAATCACGTTCTTTCTCGACCACAACCTCCATGTCACTATTTCCCTCGCACCTAGCTTTCTCTTCTTCCCATTCTTGAGCCGTCATAGTGCGTTTTGAGTAGCAATTGCTTGCTATGTGGCCAACACTCCCACATTTGAAACATTTTCTATCTTCGGTCACCTTCTTGCTAGCTTCGTTTCTGGGTTTGTTATCTTTAGCATACGGATTAGGAGAAGCCCTATCAAAGGTAGGCTTGTCACTAGCCTTTGTGAACGTGCGTGTGAACGGTTTCACACTTGAGGTCTTCTTGGCCTTGAATTGTCTTTCAACCTTAATGGCCGCCTTGCATACTTCTTCAAACGAATAGTATTCGTGCAATTCAATCTTCTCTTGAACATTTTCGTTCAAACCTGCAATAAAACGTGCTATTTTGTGCTCTAGAATTTCTTCTAAATCACACAATAAACATAGTTTCTCAAACTCACACAAATAAGCCTCCACGGATTGATTTCCTTGCTTAAAAGTCTGCATCTTGAGATACACTTCTTGCACGTACTCATGGGGCACAAATTGACGCTTCATATATTTCTGCAATTGTGTCCAAGTAGTGATCTTGGATCGTCCCTCCTTGCGTCTCTTTTTCTTGAGATTATCATACCATAAACTCGCATAACCTGTGAGTTTTAATTCAGCAAGTTTGCACCTCTTTCGTTCATCATACTCCTTGTAATCAAAGAGTGTTTCGGCTCTTCTAACCCACTCAAAATATTTTTCGGGGTCTAGCATACTACCATTGAATTCCGGAAAATCTAACCTTATATTTCGGTCATCATCTTTGGCCTTGTTCTTCCGTCTATGCCTTCTAGGTTCATCACTCGAAGATGAATCTTTATGTCGTGATCTACTTGCTTTTCTCCTGTCATATTCGTCTTCACTTGAACTAGAAATTGCAACTGATTTGTTCTTCCTTGAAGATGAAGTTTTGTCACGTTCGTCAAGCCTAGCCAATACTTCTTGCAATTGTTGTGACAATCGCTCTATTTGACGATCCCTCCGCAAGTTATGCGCTTGATCAAGGTTCAAACCCCTTGGAATCCCTGGGATTTCTTCGTCACTCATTGCTCCTACACAAACCAGGTTTGTTTATGCAAAAATCTTGATTAAAAGATCAAATCTTGAAGGAATCTTGAAGCAAACAAAAACCGGACTCCCAACCACAACCCAGTGCAACAACACCAAAAGTTTAAGGCTGTACAGAGTTCGTTACTCAACCAAAAGCTACGAAATTTTTTATGGTGATAGCTAGACGTTTTTAGAGACTAATGCAAAAAGAATCACTCAAAAATTCCCAGCCAAACGTTACCAGTTTATTTTCTACCGTAACTGTGCTCTGATACCAAGATGATGTGATTTTTTAGTCCGAAAACTAAGCCTCACAAAGATATGAATCTAACCTAATTCTATACAGAAAATTCACCAAGAATTAAGCAAGAAACTTAGATTAATTAATCAAGAATCCACCTAATTAATCAACCTAGGTGATTGTTTTAACTAAAACAAACAAAACAGCAAATTGGAATCCACCAATCAAGAATTTAAGTAATCCAACTTAAACAAAAGCAATAAGAAATATTATTATGAATGTATGATTAAACTTGTATATTATTCGAAGATTACAACCCTATATTTATAAACTCAATCAATTATCCTAATCCCACTTGAATTAGAATTCTAATCCCCTAACAAAAACCCACGGATTGCATAACTTAATCAAGTTTAGATAACTTTGATTTAGTTATTTAATCCTACTTAAACTCTAACTACTCTTAAGATAAAACTTGCCTATTTTATCCTAACTCAAGCTTGCACTCCAAGCTATTATTGACGCCTACTAGACTAAAACAATTCCTAATGCAATTAGAAATCCTAAGTGCTTAAGACAAGAAAAACCCTTTCAAGTGAAAGGTAAAAACTTGTAAGCAAAAACCTAAGAAAGCTTTTAAAGAAACCTTAAAGAACTATCAAGAAGCTTCAAGAACTCCCAAGAACGCCACCATACAAAGCGTGGCTTTGTCTTGATGCCCCCGATAGTAAGTTTGACCTATTGAAGAAGCTTCCAAGTATAGATTCATGCTTTCTTGACTTTCTTGGAATAATTCTTCAACATGCTCATCGTTCACATTGATGCACGCATCAATGTGTTTGACTTTCATTTGATTCAATTACCTTTGTAGAATGTATTTGACTTTCATTTGATTCGAAAGATTTGTTTGAAGGTGTTTCACTTTCATTTGATTCAATTAGCTTTGTTTGAATGTGTTTGACTTTCATTTGATTCAATTAGCTTTGTAGAATGTATTTGACTTTTATTTGATTCAATTAGCTTTGTAGAATGTATTTGACTTTCATTTGATTCGAAAGATTTGTTTGAAGGTGTTTGACTTTCATTTTATTTAAAAGGCATTGTTTGAATGTGTTTGCTTTTCATTTGATTCAATTAGCTTTGTTTGAATGTGTTTGACTTTCATTGATTCAATTAGCTTCGTAGAATGTATTTGACTTTCATTTGATTCAAATAGCTTTGTTTGAATGTGTTTGACTTTCATTTTATTCAATTTGCTTTGTAGAATGTATTTGACTTTCATTTGATTCAAATAGCTTTGTTTGAATGTGTTTGACTTTCTTTTGATTCAATTTGCTTTGTAGAATGCATTTCACTTTCATTTGATTTATATACCTTTGTTTGAATGTCTTTGACTTTCATTTAAATTAAAAAGCTTTTTTTGAATGTGTTTGACTTTCATTTGATTTAAAAGGCATTGTTTGAATGTGTGTGACTTTCTTTTGATTCAATTAGTTTTGTTTGAATGTGTTTGACTTTCATTGATTCAATTAGCTTCGTAGAATGTATTTGACTTTCGTTTGATTCAAATAGCGTTGTTTGAATGTGTTTAACTTTCATTTGATTCAATTAGCTTTGTAGAATGCATTTCACTTCCATTTGATTTAAATAACTTTGTTTGAATGTGTTTGACTTTCATTTGATACAATTAGCTTTGTAGAACGTATTTGACTTTCATTTGATTCAAATAGCTTTGTAGGAATGTGATTGACTTTCATTTAATTCAATCAGCTTTGTAGAATGTATTTGACTTCCATCTGATTTAAATAGCTTTGTTTGAATGTGTTTGACTTTCATTTTATCCAATTAGCTTTGTAGAATGTATTTTACTTTCATTTGATTCAAATAGCTTTGTTTGAATGTGTTTGACTTTCATTTGATTTAATTTGCTTTGTAGAATGTATTTCACTTTCATTTGATTTATATAGCTTTGTTTGAATGTGTTTGATTTTAATTTAAATTAAAAAGCTTTTTTTGAATGTGTTTGACTTTCATTTGATTTAAAAGGCATTGTTTGAATGTGTTTGACTTTCATTTGATTCAATTAGTTTTGTTTGAATGTGTTTGACTTTCATTGATTCAATTAGCTTCGTAGAATGTATGTGACTTTCGTTTGATTCAAATAGCGTTGTTTGAATGTGTTTAACTTTCATTTGATTCAATTAGCTTTGTAGAATGCATTTCACTTCCATTTGATTTAAATAACTTTGTTTGAATGTGTTTGACTTTCATTTGATACAATTAGCTTTGTAGAACGTATTTCACTTTCATTTGATTCAAATAGCTTTGTAGGAATGTGATTGACTTTCATTTAATTCAATCAGCTTTGTAGAATGTATTTGACTTCCATTTGATTTAAATAGCTTTATTTGAATGTGTTTGACTTTCATTTGATCCAACTAGCTTTGTAGAATGTATTTTACTTTCATTTGATTCAAATAGCTTTGTTTGAATGTGTTTGACTTTCATTTGATTTAATTTGCTTTGTAGAATGCATTTCACTTTCATTTTATTTATATAGCTTTGTTTGAATGTGTTTGATTTTAATTTAAATTAAAAAGCTTTTTTTGAATGTGTTTGACTTTCATTTGATTTAAAAGACATTGTTTGAATGTGTTTGACTTTCATTTGATTTAAAAGGCTTTGTTTAAATGTGTTTGACTTTTAATTTGATTCAATTAGCTTTGTAGAATGTATTTTACTTTTATTTGATTTAATTAGCTTTGTGTGAATGCATTTGACTTTCATTTGATTTAAATAACTTTGTTTGAATGCGTTTGACTTTCATTTTATTCAATTAGCTTTGTTTGAATGTGTTTGACTTTCATTTGATTCAACTAGCATTGTAAAATGTATTTGACTGTCATTTGATTCAAATAGCTTTGTTTGAATGTGTTTGACTTTCATTTGATTCAATTAGCTTAGTAGAATGTATTTAACTTTCATTTGATTCAAATAGCGTTGTTTGAATGTGTTTAACTTTCATTTGATTCAATTAGCTTTGTAGAATGCATTTCACTTCCATTTGATTTAAATAACTTTGTTTGAATGTGTTTGACTTTCATTTGATACAATTAGCTTTGTAGAACGTATTTCACTTTCATTTGATTCAAATAGCTTTGTAGGAATGTGATTGACTTTCATTTAATTCAATCAGCTTTGTAGAATGTATTTGACTTCCATTTGATTTAAATAGCTTTGTTTGAATGTGTTTGACTTTCATTTGATCCAATTAGCTTTGTAGAATGTATTTTACTTTCATTTGATTCAAATAGCTTTGTTTGAATGTGTTTGACTTTCATTTGAATTATTTTCCTTTGTAGAATGCATTTCACTTTTATTTTATTTATATAGCTTTGTTTGAATGTGTTTAATTTTAATTTAAATTAAAAAGCTTTTTTTGAATGTTTTTGATTTTCATTTGATTTAAAAGGCTTTGTTTAAATGTGTTTGACTTTTAATTTGATTCAATTAGCTTTGTTGAACGTATTTGACATTCATTTGATTAAAATAGATTTGTTGGAATATGTTTGACTTTCATTTGATTCAATTAGCTTTGTTTGAATGTGTTTGACTTTCATTTGATTCAACTAGCTTTGTAAAATGTATTTTACTGTCATTTGATTCAAATACCTTTGTTTGAATGTGTTTGACTTTCATTTGATTCAATTTGCTTTGTAGAATGTATTTGACTTTCATTTGATTCAAATAGCTTTGTTTGAATGTGTTTGACTTTCTTTTGATTCAATTTGCTTTGTTGAATGCATTTCACTTTCATTTGATTTATATACCTTTGTTTGAATGTGTTTGACTTTCATTTAAATTAAAAAGCTTTTTTTGAATGTGTTTGACTTTCATTTGATTTAAAAGGCTTTGTTTTAATGTGTTTGACTTTTAATTTGATTCAATTAGCTTTGTTGAACGTATTTGACATTCATTTGATTAAAATAGCTTTGTTGGAATATGTTTGACTTTCATTTGATTCAATTAGCTTTGTTTGAATGTGTTTTGACTTTCATTTGATTCAATTAGCTTTGTTTGAATGTATTTGACGTTCATTTGATTCAAATAGCGTTGTTTGAATGTGTTTTACTTTCATTTGATTCAATTAGCTTTGTAGAATGCATTTCACTTCCATTTGATTTAAATAACTTTGTTTGAATGTGTTTGACTTTCATTTGATACAATTAGCTTTGTAGAACGTATTTGACTTTAATTTGATTCAAATAGCTTTGTAGGAATGTGATTGACTTTCATTTAATTCAATCAGCTTTGTAGAATGTATTTGACTTCCATTTGATTTAAATAGCTTTGTTTGAATGTGTTTGACTTTCATTTTATCCAATTAGCTTTGTAGAATGTATTTTACTTTCATTTGATTCAAATAGCTTTGTTTGAATGTGTTTGACTTTCATTTGATTTAATTTGCTTTGTAGAATGTATTTCACTTTCATTTGATTTATATAGCTTTGTTTGAATGTGTTTGATTTTAATTTAAATTAAAAAGCTTTTTTTGAATGTGTTTGACTTTCATTTGATTTAAAAGGCATTGTTTGAATGTGTTTGACTTTCATTTGATTCAATTAGTTTTGTTTGAATGTGTTTGACTTTCATTGATTCAATTAGCTTCGTAGAATGTATTTGACTTTCGTTTGATTCAAATAGCGTTGTTTGAATGTGTTTAACTTTCATTTGATTCAATTAGCTTTGTAGAATGCATTTCACTTCCATTTGATTTAAATAACTTTGTTTGAATGTGTTTGACTTTCATTTGATACAATTAGCTTTGTAGAACGTATTTCACTTTCATTTGATTCAAATAGCTTTGTAGGAATGTGATTGACTTTCATTTAATTCAATCTGCTTTGTAGAATGTATTTGACTTCTATTTGATTTAAATAGCTTTGTTTGAATGTGTTTGACTTTCATTTGATCCAATTAGCTTTGTAGAATGTATTTTACTTTCATTTGATTCAAATAGCTTTGTTTGAATGTGTTTGACTTTCATTTGATTTAATTTGCTTTGTAGAATGCATTTCACTTTCATTTTATTTATATAGCTTTGTTTGAATGTGTTTGATTTTAATTTAAATTTAAAAGCTTTTTTTGAATGTGTTTGACTTTCATTTGATTTAAAAGGCATTGTTTAAATGTGTTTGACTTTTAATTTGATTCAATTAGCTTTGTTGAACGTATTTGACATTCATTTGATTAAAATAGCTTTGTTGGAATATGTTTGACTTTCATTTGATTCAATTAGCTTTGTTTGAATGTATTTGACTTTCATTTGATTCAACTAGCTTTGTAAAATGTATTTTACTGTCATTTGATTCAAATACCTTTTGTTGAATGTGTTTGATTTTCAATTGATTCAATTTGCTTTGTAGAATGTATTTAACTTTCATTTGATTCAAATAGCTTTGTTTGAATGTGTTTGACTTTCTTTTGATTCAATTTGCTTTGTAGAATGCATTTCACTTTCATTTGATTTATATACCTTTGTTTGAATGTGTTTGACTTTCATTTAAATTAAAAAGCTTTTTTGAATGTGTTTGACTTTCATTTGATTTAAAAGGCATTGTTTGATTGTGTTTGACTTTCATTTGATTCAATTAGTTTTGTTTGAATGTGTTTGACTTTCATTGATTCAATTAGCTTCGTAGAATGTATTTGACTTTCATTTGATTCAAATAGCTTTGTTTGAATGTGTTTGAATTTCATTTGATTCAATTTGCTTTGTAGAATGCATTTCACTTTCATTTGATTTAAATAACTTTGTTTGAATGTGTTTGAGTTTCATTTGATACAATTAGCTTTGTAGAACGTATTTGACTTTCATTTGATTCAAATAGCTTTGTAGGAATGTGATTGACTTTCATTTAATTCAATCAGCTTTGTAGAATGTATTTGACTTCCATTTGATTTAAATAGCTTTGTTTGAATGTGTTTGACTTTCATTTGATCCAATTAGCTTTGTAGAATGTATTTTACTTTCATTTGATTCAAATAGCTTTGTTTGAATGTGTTTGACTTTCATTTGATTTAATTTGCTTTGTAGAATGCATTTCACTTTCATTTTATTTATATAGCTTAGTTTGAATGTGTTTGATTTTAATTTAAATTAAAAAGCTTTTTTTGAATGTGTTTGACTTTCATTTGATTTAAAAGGCATTGTTTGAATGTGTTTGACTTTCATTTGATTTAAAAGGCTTTGTTTAAATGTGTTTGACTTTTAATTTGATTCAATTAGCTTTGTAGAATGTATTTTACTTTTATTTGATTTAATTAGCTTTGTGTGAATGCATTTGACTTTCATTTGATTTAAATAACTTTGTTTGAATGCGTTTGACTTTCATTTTATTCAATTAGCTTTGTTTGAATGTGTTTGACTTTCATTTGATTCAACTAGCATTGTAAAATGTATTTGACTGTCATTTGATTCAAATAGCTTTGTTTGAATGTGTTTGACTTTCATTCGATTCAATTAGCTTAGTAGAATGTATTTAACTTTCATTTGATTCAAATAGCGTTGTTTGAATGTGTTTAACTTTCATTTGATTCAATTAGCTTTGTATAATGCATTTCACTTCCATTTGATTTAAATAACTTTGTTTGAATGTGTTTGACTTTCATTTGATACAATTAGCTTTGTAGAACGTATTTCACTTTCATTTGATTCAAATAGCTTTGTAGGAATGTGATTGACTTTCATTTAATTCAATCAGCTTTGTAGAATGTATTTGACTTCCATTTGATTTAAATAGCTTTGTTTGAATGTGTTTGACTTTCATTTGATCCAATTAGCTTTGTAGAATGTATTTTACTTTCATTTGATTCAAATAGCTTTGTTTGAATGTGTTTGACTTTCATTTGAATTATTTTCCTTTGTAGAATGCATTTCACTTTTATTTTATTTATATAGCTTTGTTTGAATGTGTTTGATTTTAATTTAAATTAAAAAGCTTTTTTTGAATATTTTTGATTTTCATTTGATTTAAAAGGCTTTGTTTAAATGTGTTTGACTTTTAATTTGATTCAATTAGCTTTGTTGAACGTATTTGACATTCATTTGATTAAAATAGCTTTGTTGGAATATGTTTGACTTTCATTTGATTCAATTAGCTTTGTTTGAATGTGTTTGACTTTCATTTGATTCAACTAGCTTTGTAAAATGTATTTTACTGTCATTTGATTCAAATAGCTTCGTTTGAATGTGTTTGACTTTCATTTGATTCAATTTGCTTTGTAGAATGTATTTGACTTTCATTTGATTCAAATAGCTTTGTTTGAATGTGTTTGACTTTCTTTTGATTCAATTTGCTTTGTTGAATGCATTTCACTTTCATTTGATTTATATACCTTTGTTTGAATGTGTTTGACTTTCATTTAAATTAAAAAGCTTTTTTTGAATGTGTTTGACTTTCATTTGATTTAAAAGGCTTTGTTTTAATGTGTTTGACTTTTAATTTGATTCAATTAGCTTTGTTGAACGTATTTGACATTCATTTGATTAAAATAGCTTTGTTGGAATATGTTTGACTTTCATTTGATTCAATTAGCTTTGTTTGAATGTGTTTTGACTTTCATTTGATTCAATTAGCTTTGTTTGAATGTATTTGACGTTCATTTGATTCAAATAGCGTTGTTTGAATGTGTTTTACTTTCATTTGATTCAATTAGCTTTGTAGAATGCATTTCACTTCCATTTGATTTAAATAACTTTGTTTGAATGTGTTTGACTTTCATTTGATACAATTAGCTTTGTAGAACGTATTTGACTTTAATTTGATTCAAATAGCTTTGTAGGAATGTGATTGACTTTCATTTAATTCAATCAGCTTTGTAGAATGTATTTGACTTCCATTTGATTTAAATAGCTTTGTTTGAATGTGTTTGACTTTCATTTTATCCAATTAGCTTTGTAGAATGTATTTTACTTTCATTTGATTCAAATAGCTTTGTTTGAATGTGTTTGATTTTCATTTGATTTAATTTGCTTTGTAGAATGTATTTCACTTTCATTTGATTTATATAGCTTTGTTTGAATGTGTTTGATTTTAATTTAAATTAAAAAGCTTTTTTTGAATGTGTTTGACTTTCATTTGATTTAAAAGGCATTGTTTGAATGTGTTTGACTTTCATTTGATTCAATTAGTTTTGTTTGAATGTGTTTGACTTTCATTGATTCAATTAGCTTCGTAGAATGTATTTGACTTTCGTTTGATTCAAATAGCGTTGTTTGAATGTGTTTAACTTTCATTTGATTCAATTAGCTTTGTAGAATGCATTTCACTTCCATTTGATTTAAATAACTTTGTTTGAATGTGTTTGACTTTCATTTGATACAATTAGCTTTGTAGAACGTATTTCACTTTCATTTGATTCAAATAGCTTTGTAGGAATGTGATTGACTTTCATTTAATTCAATCAGCTTTGTAGAATGTATTTGACTTCCATTTGATTTAAATAGCTTTGTTTGAATGTGTTTGACTTTCATTTGATCCAATTAGCTTTGTAGAATGTATTTTACTTTCATTTGATTCAAATAGCTTTGTTTGAATGTGTTTGACTTTCTTTTGATTCAATTTGCTTTGTAGAATGCATTTCACTTTCATTTTTTTTATATAGCTTTGTTTGAATGTGTTTGATTTTAATTTAAATTTAAAAGCTTTTTTTGAATGTGTTTGACTTTCATTTGATTTAAAAGGCATTGTTTAAATGTGTTTGACTTTTAATTTGATTCAATTAGCTTTGTTGAACGTATTTGACATTCATTTGATTAAAATAGCTTTGTTGGAATATGTTTGACTTTCATTTGATTCAATTAGCTTTGTTTGAATGTATTTGACTTTCATTTGATTCAACTAGCTTTGTAAAATGTATTTTTACTGTCATTTGATTCAAATAACCTTTTGTTGAATGTGTTTGATTTTCAATTGATTCAATTTGCTTTGTAGAATGTATTTAACTTTCATTTGATTCAAATAGCTTTGTTTGAATGTGTTTGACTTTCATTTGATTCAATTTGCTTTGTAGAATGCATTTCACTTTCATTTGATTTATATTCCTTTGTTTTTAATGTGTTTGACTTTCATTTAAATTAAAAAGCTTTTTTTGAATGTGTTTGACTTTCATTTGATTTAAAAGGCATTGTTTGATTGTGTTTGACTTTCATTTGATTCAATTAGTTTTGTTTGAATGTGTTTGACTTTCATTGATTCAATTAGCTTCGTAGAATGTATTTGACTTTCGTTTGATTCAAATAGCGTTGTTTGAATGTGTTTAACTTTCATTTGATTGAATTAGCTTTGTAGAATGCATTTCACTTCCATTTGATTTAAATAACTTTGTTTGAATGTGTTTGACTTTCATTTGATCCAATTAGCTTTGTAGAACGTATTTTACTTTCATTTGATTCAAATAGCTTTGTTTGAATGTGTTTGACTTTCATTTGATTTAATTTGCTTTGTAGAATGTATTTCACTTTCATTTGATTTATATAGCTTTGTTTGAATGTGTTTGATTTTAATTTAAATTAAAAAGCTTTTTTCGAATGTGTTTGACTTTCATTTGATTTAAAAGGCTTTGCTTAAATGTGTTTGACTTTTAATTTGATTCAATTAGCTTTGTAGAATGTATTTTACTTTTATTTGATTTAATTAGCTTTGTGTGAATGCATTTGACTTTCATTTGATTTAAATAACTTTGTTTGAATGCGTTTGACTTTCATTTGATTCAATTAGCTTTGTTTGAATGTGTTTGACTTTCATTTGATTCAACTAGCATTGTAAAATGTATTTGACTTTCATTTGATTCAAATAGCTTTGTTTGAATGTGTTTAACTTTCATTTGATTCAATTAGCTTAGTAGAATGTATTTGACTTTCATTTGATTCAAATAGCGTTGTTTGAATGTGTTTAACTTTCATTTGATTCAATTAGCTTTGTAGAATGCATTTCACTTCCATTTGATTTAAATAACTTTGTTTGAATGTGTTTGACTTTCATTTGATACAATTAGCTTTGTAGAACATATTTGACTTTCATTTGATTCAAATAGCTTTGTAGGAATGTGATTAACTTTCATTTAATTCAATCAGCTTTGTAGAATGTATTTGACTTCCATTTGATTTAAATAGCTTTGTTTGAATGTGTTTGACTTTCATTTGGTCCAATTAGCTTTGTAGAATGTATTTTACTTTCATTTGATTCAAATAGCTTTGTTTTGAATGTGTTTGACTTTCATTTGATTTAATTTGCTTTGTAGAATGTATTTCACTTTCATTTGATTTATATAGCTTTGTTTGAATGTGTTTGATTTTAATTTAAATTAAAAAGCTTTTTTTGAATGTGTTTGACTTTCATTTGATTTAAAGGCATTGTTTGAATGTGTTTGACTTTCATTTGATTCAATTAGTTTTGTTTGAATGTGTTTGACTTTCATTGATTCAATTAGCTTCGTAGAATGTATTTGACTTTCGTTTGATTCAAATAGCGTTGTTTGAATGTGTTTAACTTTCATTTGATTCAATTAGCTTTGTAGAATGCATTTCACTTCCATTTGATTTAAATAACTTTGTTGAAGTGTTTGACTTTCATTTGATACAATTAGCTTTGTAGAACGTATTTCACTTTCATTTGATTCAAATAGCTTTGTAGGAATGTGATTGACTTTCATTTAATTCAATCAGCTTTGTAGAATGTATTTGACTTCCATTTGATTTAAATAGCTTTGTTTGAATGTGTTTGACTTTCATTTTATCCAATTAGCTTTGTAGAATGTATTTTACTTTCATTTGATTCAAATAGCTTTGTTTGAATGTGTTTGACTTTCATTTGATTAATTTGCTTTGTAGAATGCATTTCACTTTCATTTTATTTATATAGCTTTGTTTGAATGTGTTTGATTT
>NW_018742495.1:0-67934 GCF_001683475.1 Chenopodium quinoa
TTGTTTGAATGCATTTGACTTTCATTTGATTCAATTTGCTTTGTTGAATGCATTTTGACATTAATTTGATTCACAAAGCTTTATTTGAATGTGTTTGACTTTCATTGGATTCAATTAGGTTTTTTTGAATGTCTTTTGACTTTCATTCGATTCAATTAGCTTTAATGAATGCATTTGACATTCATTTGATTCAAAAAGCTATAGTTGAATGTGTTTGACTTTCATTTGATTCAATTAGGTTTGTTTGAATGTGCTTGACTTTCATTTGATTCAATTAGCTTTATTTGAATGTGTTTGAAATTCGTTTTGATTCAATTAGCTTTGTTTGAATGTGTTTTGACTTTCATTGGATTCAATTAGCTTTGTTTGAATGTGTTTGACTTTCAATTGATTAATTAGCTTTGTAGAATGCATTTGACATTTATTTTATTCAAAAAGCTTTGTTTGAATGTGTTTGACTTTCATTTGATAATTAGCTTTTTCAATGTGTTTGGCTTAAATTTGATTCAAAAATTTTGTTTGAATGTGTTTTGACTTTCATTTGATTCAATTAGCTTCGTTTGAATGTGTTTGACTTTCAATTGATTCAATTAGCTTTGTTTGAATGTGTTTGGCTTAGATTTGATTCATAAAGCTTGTTTGAATGCATTTGACTTTCATTTGATTCAATTTGCTTTGTTGAATGCATTTGACATTAATTTGATTCACAAAGCTTTATTTGAATGTGTTTGACTTTCATTGGATTCAATTAGGTTTGTTTGAATGTCTTTGGCTTTCATTCGATTCAATTAGCTTTAATGAATGCAATTTGACATTTATTTGATTCAAAAAAGCTATAGTTGAATGTGTTTGACTTTCATTTGATTCAATTAGGTTTGTTTGAATGTGCTTGACTTTTATTTGATTCAATTAGCTTTATTTGAATGTTTTTGAAATTCATTTGATTCAATTAGCTTTGTTTGAATGTGTTTGACTTTCATTTGATTTCAATTAGTTTTGTTGAATGCATTAGACTTTTAATTTGATTTAAAAAGCTTTATTTGAATGTGTTCGATTTTCATTGGAATTCAATTAGCTTTGTTTGAATGTGTTTCACTTTAAATTGATTCAATTAGCTTTATAGAATGCATTTGACATTCATTTTATTCAAAAAGTTTTGTTTGAATGTGTTTCACTTTCCTTTGATATAATTAGCTTTTGTTGAATGTGTTTGGCTTAAATTTGATTCAAAAACATTTGTTTGAATGTGTTTTGGCTTAAATTTGATTCATAAAGCTTGTTTGAATGTGTTTGGCTTTCAATTGATTCAATTAGCTTTATAGAATTCATTTGACATTCATTTTATTCAAAAAACTTTGTTTAAATGTGTAAGACTTTCATTTGATTTAATTAGCTTTGTTTCAATGTGTTTGGCTTAAATTTGATTCAAAAACCTTTGTTTGAATGTGTTTGACATTCATTTGATTCAATTAGCTTCGTTTGAATGTGTTTGACTTTCAATTGATTCAATTAGCTTTGTTTGAATGTGTTTGGCTTAAATTTGATTCATAAAGCTTGTTTGAATGTGTTTGACTTTCATTTTGATTCAATTAGCTTTGTTTGAATGTATTTGAGTTTCATTTGATTTAATTAGCTTTGTTGAATGCATTTGACGTTAATTTGATTCACAAAGCTTGTTTGAATGTGTTTGACTTTCATTGGATTCAATTAGCTTTGTTTGAATGTGTTTGACTTTCAATTGATTCAATTAGCTTTGTAGAATGCATTTGACATTTATTTTATTCAAAAAGCTTTGTTCGAATGTGTTTGACTTTCATTTGATTTAATTAGCTTTCTTTCAATGTGTTTGGCTTAAATTTGATTCAAAAACCTTTGTTTGAATGTGTTTGACTTTTATTTGATTCAATTAGCTTCGTTTGAATGTGTTTGACTTTCAATTGATTAAATTAGCTTTGTTTGAAATGTGTTTGGCTTAAATTTGATTCATAAAGCTTGTTTGAATGCATTTGACTTTCATTTTATTCAATTTGCTTTGTTGAATGCATTTGACATTAATTTGATTCACAAAGCTTTATTTGAATGTGTTTGACTTTCATTGGATTCAATTAGGTTTGTTTGAATGTCTTTGACTTTCATTCGATTCAATTAGCTTTAATGAATGCATTTGACATTCATTTGATTCAAAAAGCTATAGTTGAATGTGTTTGACTTTCATTTGATTCAATTAGGTTTGTTTGAATGTGCTTGACTTTTATTTGATTCAATTAGCTTTATTTGAATGCATTTGACATTCATTTGATTCAATTTGCTTTGTTGAATGCATTTGACATTAATTTGATTCACAAAGCTTTATTTGAATGTGTTGACTTTCATTGGATTCAATTAGGTTTGTTTGAATGTCTTTTGACTTTCATTCGATTCAATTAGCTTTAATGAATGCATTTTGACATTCATTTGATTCAAAAAGCTATAGTTGAATGTGTTTTGACTTTCATTTGATTCAATTAGGTTTGTTTGAATGTGCTTGACTTTTTATTTGATTCAATTAGCTTTATTTGAATGTGTTTGAAATTCATTTGATTCAATTAGCTTTGTTTGAATGTGTTTGACTTTCATTTGATTCAATTAGCTTTGTTGAATGCATTAGACTTTAATTTGATTTAAAAACCTTTATTTCAATGTGTTTGATTTTTATTGGATTCAATTAGCTTTGTTTGAATGTGTTTCACTTTTAATTGACTCAATTAGCTTTATAGAATGCATTTGACATTCATTTTATTCAAAAAGTTTTGTTTGAATGTGTTTCACTTTCCTTTGATTTAATTAGCTTTGTTTGAATGTGTTTGGCTTAAATTTGATTCAAAAACCTTTGTTTGAATGTGTTTGGCTTAAATTTGATTCATAAAGCTTGTTTGAATGTGTTTTGCTTTCAATTGATTCAATTAGCTTTGTAGAATTCATTTGACATTCATTTTATTCAAAAAGCTTTGTTTGAATGTGTAAGACTTTCATTTGATTTAATTAGCTTAGTTTGAATGTGTTTGGCTTAAATTTGATTCATAAAGCTTGTTTGAATATGTTTGACTTTCATTTGATTCAATTAGCTTTGTGTGAATGTATTTGAGTTTCATTTGCTTTAATTAGCTTTGTTGAATGCATTTGACGTTAATTTGATTCACAAAGCTTTGTTTGAATGTGTTTGACTTTCATTGGATTCAATTTGCTTTGTTTGAATGTGTTTGACTTTCAATTGATTCAATTAGCTTTGTAGAATGCATTTGACATTTAATTTATTCAAAAAGCTTTGTTCGAATGTGTTTGACTTTCATTTGATTTAATTAGCTTTCTTTCAATGTGTTTGGCTTAAATTTGATTCAAAAACTTTTGTATGAATGTGTTTGACTTTCATTTGATTCAATTAGCTTCGTTTGAATGTGTTTGACTTTCAATTGATTCAATTAGCTTTGTTTGAATGTGTTTGGCTTAAATTTGATTCATAAAGCTTGTTTGAATGTGTTTGACTTTTCATTTGATTCAATTAGCTTTGTTTGAATGTATTTGAGTTTCATTTGATTTAATTAGCTTTGTTGAATGCATTTGACGTTAATTTGATTCACAAAGCTTTGTTTGAATGTGTTTGACTTTCATTGGATTCAATTAGATTTGTTTGAATGTGTTTGACTTTCAATTGATTCAATTAGCTTTGTAGAATGCATTTGACTTTTATTTTATTCAAAAAGCTTTGTTTGAATGTGTTTGACTTTCATTTGATTTAATGAGCTTTGTTTCAATGTGTTTGGCTTAAATTTGATTCAAAAACCTTTGTTTGAATGTGTTTGACTTTCATTTGATTCAATTAGCTTCGTTTGAATGTGTTTGACTTTCAATTGATTCAATTAGCTTTGTTTGAATGTGTTTGGCTTAAATTTGATTCATAAAGCTTGTTTGAATGCATTTGACTTTCATTTAATTCAATTTGTTTTGTTGAATGCATTTGACATTAATTTGATTCACAAAGCTTTATTTGAATATTTTTGACTTTTATTGGATTCAATTAGGTTTGTTTGAATGTCTTTTACTTTCATTCGATTCAATTAGCTTTAATAAATGCATTTGACAATTATTTGATTCAAAAAGCTATAGTTGAATGTGTTTGACTTTCATTTGATTCAATTAGGTTTGTTTGAATGTGCTTGACTTTTATTTGATTCAATTAGCTTTATTTGAATGTGTTTGAAATTCATTTGATTCAATTAGCTTTGTTTGAATGTGTTTGACTTTCTTTGGATTCCATTAGCTTTGTTTGAATGTGTTTGACTTTCAATTGATTCAATTAGCTTTGTAGAATGCATTTGACATTTATTTTATTCAAAAACCTTTGTTTGAATGTGTTTGACTTTCATTTGATTCAATTAGCTTCGTTTGAATGTGTTTGACTTTCAATTGATTCAATTAGCTTTGTTTGAATGTGTTTGGCTTAAATTTGATTCATAAAGCTTGTTTGAATGTGTTTGACTTTCATTTGATTCAATTAGCTTTGTTTGAATGTATTTGAGTTTCATTTGATTTAATTAGCTTTGTTGAATGTATTTGACGTTAATTTGATTCACAAAGCTTTGTTCGAATGTGTTTGACATTCATTGGATTCAATTAGCTTTGTTTGAATGTGTTTGACTTTCAATTGATTCAATTAGCTTTGTAGAATGCATTTGACTTTTATTTTATTCAAAAAGCTTTATTTGAATGTGTTTGACTTTCATTTGATTTAATTAGCTTTCTTTCAATGTGTTTGGCTTAAATTTGATTCAAAAACCTTTGTTTGAATGTGTTTGACTAACATTTGATTCAATTAGCTTCGTTTGAATGTGTTTGACTTTCATTGGATTCAATTAGGTTTGTTTGAATGTCTTTGACTTTCATTCGATTCAATTAGCTTTAATGAATGCATTTGACATTCATTTGATTCAAAAAGCTATAGTTGAATGTGTTTGACTTTCATTTGATTCAATTAGGTTTGTTTGAATGTGCTTGACTTTTATTTGATTCAATTAGCTTTATTTGAATGTGTTTGAAATTCATTTGATTCAATTAGCTTTGTTTGAATGTGTTTTGACTTTCATTTGATTCAATTAGCTTTGTTGAATGCATTAGACTTTAATTTGATTTAAAAACCTTTATTTCAATGTGTTTGATTTTTATTGGATTCAATTAGCTTTGTTTGAATGTGTTTCACTTTTAATTGACTCAATTAGCTTTATAGAATGCATTTGACATTCATTTTATTCAAAAAGTTTTTGTTTGAATGTGTTTCACTTTCCTTTGATTTAATTAGCTTTGTTTGAATGTGTTTGGCTTAAATTTGATTCAAAAACCTTTGTTTGAATGTGTTTGGCTTAAATTTGATTCATAAAGCTTGTTTGAATGTGTTTTGCTTTCAATTGATTCAATTAGCTTTGTAGAATTCATTTGACATTCATTTTATTCAAAAAGCTTTGTTTGAATGTGTAAGACTTTCATTTGATTTAATTAGCTTAGTTTGAATGTGTTTGGCTTAAATTTGATTCATAAAGCTTGTTTGAATATGTTTGACTTTCATTTGATTCAATTAGCTTTGTGTGAATGTATTTGAGTTTCATTTGCTTTAATTAGCTTTGTTGAATGCATTTGACGTTAATTTGATTCACAAAGCTTTGTTTGAATGTGTTTGACTTTCATTGGATTCAATTTGCTTTGTTTGAATGTGTTTGACTTTCAATTGATTCAATTAGCTTTGTAGAATGCATTTGACATTTAATTTATTCAAAAAGCTTTGTTCGAATGTGTTTGACTTTCATTTGATTTAATTAGCTTTCTTTCAATGTGTTTGGCTTAAATTTGATTCAAAAACTTTTGTATGAATGTGTTTGACTTTCATTTGATTCAATTAGCTTCGTTTGAATGTGTTTGACTTTCAATTGATTCAATTAGCTTTGTTTGAATGTGTTTGGCTTAAATTTGATTCATAAAGCTTGTTTGAATGTGTTTGACTTTCATTTGATTCAATTAGCTTTGTTTGAATGTATTTGAGTTTCATTTGATTTAATTAGCTTTGTTGAATGCATTTGACGTTAATTTGATTCACAAAGCTTTGTTTGAATGTGTTTGACTTTCATTGGATTCAATTAGATTTGTTTGAATGTGTTTGACTTTCAATTGATTCAATTAGCTTTGTAGAATGCATTTGACTTTTATTTTATTCAAAAAGCTTTGTTTGAATGTGTTTGACTTTCATTTGATTTAATGAGCTTTGTTTCAATGTGTTTGGCTTAAATTTGATTCAAAAACCTTTGTTTGAATGTGTTTGACTTTCATTTGATTCAATTAGCTTCGTTTGAATGTGTTTGACTTTCAATTGATTCAATTAGCTTTGTTTGAATGTGTTTGGCTTAAATTTGATTCATAAAGCTTGTTTGAATGCATTTGACTTTCATTTAATTCAATTTGTTTTGTTGAATGCATTTGACATTAATTTGATTCACAAAGCTTTATTTGAATATTTTTGACTTTTATTGGATTCAATTAGGTTTGTTTGAATGTCTTTTACTTTCATTCGATTCAATTAGCTTTAATGAATGCATTTGACATTCATTTGATTCAAAAAGCTATAGTTGAATGTGTTTGACTTTCATTTGATTCAATTAGGTTTGTTTGAATGTGCTTGACTTTTATTTGATTCAATTAGCTTTATTTGAATGTGTTTGAAATTCGTTTGATTCAATTAGCTTTGTTTGAATGTAATTGACTTTCATTGGATTCAATTAGCTTTGTTTGAATGTGTTTGACTTTCAATTGATTCAATTAGCTTTGTAGAATGCATTTGACATTTATTTTATTCAAAAAGCTTTGTTTGAATGTGTTTGACTTTCATTTTATTTAATTAGCTTTGTTCCAATGTGTTTGGCTTAAATTTGATACAAAAACCTTTGTTTGAATGTGTTTGACTTTCATTTGATTCAATTAGCTTCGTTTGAATGTGTTTGACTTTCAATTGATTCAATTAGCTTTGTTTGAATGTGTTTGGCTTAGATTTGATTCATAAAGCTTGTTTGAATGCATTTGACTTTCATTTGATTCAATTTGCTTTGTTGAATGCATTTGACATTAATTTGATTCACAAAGCTTTATTTGAATGTGTTTGACTTTCATTGGATTCAATTAGGTTTGTTTGAATGTCTTTGGCTTTCATTCGATTCAATTAGCTTTAATGAATGCATTTGACATTCATTTGATTCAAAAAGCTATAGTTGAATGTGTTTGACTTTCATTTGATTCAATTAGGTTTGTTTGAATGTGCTTGACTTTTATTTGATTCAATTAGCTTTATTTGAATGTTTTTGAAATTCATTTGATTCAATTAGCTTTGTTTGAATGTGTTTGACTTTCATTTGATTCAATTAGTTTTGTTGAATGCATTAGACTTTAATTTGATTTAAAAAGCTTTATTTGAATGTGTTTGATTTTCATTGGATTCAATTAGCTTTGTTTGAATGTGTTTCACTTTTAATTGATTCAATTAGCTTTATAGAATGCATTTGACATTCATTTTATTCAAAAAGTTTTGTTTGAATGTGTTTCACTTTCCTTTGATATAATTAGCTTTGTTTGAATGTGTTTGGCTTAAATTTGATTCAAAAACATTTGTTTGAATGTGTTTGGCTTAAATTTGATTCATAAAGCTTGCTTGAATGTGTTTGGCTTTCAATTGATTCAATTAGCTTTATAGAATTCATTTGACATTCATTTTATTCAAAAAGCTTTGTTTAAATGTGTAAGACTTTCATTTGATTTAAATAGCTTTGTTTCAATGTGTTTGGCTTAAATTTGATTCAAAAACCTTTGTTTGAATGTGTTTGACATTCATTTGATTCAATTAGCTTCGTTTGAATGTGTTTGACTTTCAATTGATTCAATTAGCTTTGTTTGAATGTGTTTGGCTTAAATTTGATTCATAAAGCTTGTTTGAATGTGTTTGACTTTCATTTGATTCAATTAGCTTTGTTTGAATGTATTTGAGTTTCATTTGATTTAATTAGCTTTGTTGAATGCATTTGACGTTAATTTGATTCACAAAGCTTTGTTTGAATGTGTTTGACTTTCATTGGATTCAATTAGCTTTGTTTGAATGTGTTTGACTTTCAATTGATTCAATTAGCTTTGTAGAATGCATTTGACATTTATTTTATTCAAAAAGCTTTGTTCGAATGTGTTTGACTTTCATTTGATTTAATTAGCTTTCTTTCAATGTGTTTGGCTTAAATTTGATTCAAAAACCTTTGTTTGAATGTGTTTGACTTTTATTTGATTCAATTAGCTTCGTTTGAATGTGTTTGACTTTCAATTGATTAAATTAGCTTTGTTTGAATGTGTTTGGCTTAAATTTGATTCATAAAGCTTGTTTGAATGCATTTGACTTTCATTTGATTCAATTTGCTTTGTTGAATGCACTTGACATTAATTTGATTCACAAAGCTTTATTTGAATGTGTTTGACTTTCATTGGATTCAATTAGGTTTGTTTGAATGTCTTTGACTTTCATTCGGTTCAATTAGCTTTAATGAATGCATTTGACATTCATTTGATTCAAAAAGCTATAGTTGAATGTGTTTGACTTTCATTTGATTCAATTAGGTTTGTTTGAATGTGCTTGACTTTTATTTGATTCAATTAGCTTTATTTGAATGCATTTGACTTTCATTTGATTCAATTTGCTTTGTTGAATGCATTTGACATTAATTTGATTCACAAAGCTTTATTTGAATGTGTTTGACTTTCATTGGATTCAATTAGGTTTGTTTGAATGTCTTTGACTTTCATTCGATTCAATTAGCTTTAATGAATGCATTTGACATTCATTTGATTCAAAAAGCTATAGTTGAATGTGTTTGACTTTCATTTGATTCAATTAGGTTTGTTTGAATGTGCTTGACTTTTATTTGATTCAATTAGCTTTATTTGAATGTGTTTGAAATTCATTTGATTCAATTAGCTTTGTTTGAATGTGTTTGACTTTCATTTGATTCAATTAGCTTTGTTGAATGCATTAGACTTTAATTTGATTTAAAAACCTTTATTTCAATGTGTTTGATTTTTATTGGATTCAATTAGCTTTGTTTGAATGTGTTTCACTTTTAATTGACTCAATTAGCTTTATAGAATGCATTTGACATTCATTTTATTCAAAAAGTTTTGTTTGAATGTGTTTCACTTTCCTTTGATTTAATTAGCTTTGTTTGAATGTGTTTGGCTTAAATTTGATTCAAAAACCTTTGTTTGAATGTGTTTGGCTTAAATTTGATTCATAAAGCTTGTTTGAATGTGTTTGGCTTTCAATTGATTCAATTAGCTTTGTAGAATTCATTTGACATTCATTTTATTCAAAAAGCTTTGTTTGAATGTGTAAGACTTTCATTTGATTTAATTAGCTTAGTTTGAATGTGTTTGGCTTAAATTTGATTCATAAAGCTTGTTTGAATGTGTTTGACTTTCATTTGATTCAATTAGCTTTGTTTGAATGTATTTGAATTTCATTTGCTTTAATTAGCTTTGTTGAATGCATTTGACGTTAATTTGATTCACAAAGCTTTGTTTGAATGTGTTTGACTTTCATTGAATTCAATTAGCTTTGTTTGAATGTGTTTGACTTTCAATTGATTCAATTAGCTTTATAGAATGCATTTGACATTCATTTTATTCAAAAAGTTTTGTTTGAATGTGTTTCACTTTCCTTTAATTTAATTAGCTTTGTTTGAATGTGTTTGGCTTAAATTTGATTCAAAAACCTTTGTTTGAATGTGTTTGGCTTAAATTTGATTCATAAAGCTTGTTTGAATGTGTTTGGCTTTCAATTGATTCAATTAGCTTTGTAGAATTCATTTGACATTCATTTTATTCAAAAAGCTTTGTTTGAATGTGTAAGACTTTCATTTGATTTAATTAGCTTAGTTTGAATGTGTTTGGCTTAAATTTGATTCATAAAGCTTGTTTGAATGTGTTTGACTTTCATTTGATTCAATTAGCTTTGTTTGAATGTATTTGAATTTCATTTGCTTTAATTAGCTTTGTTGAATGCATTTGACGTTAATTTGATTCACAAAGCTTTGTTTGAATGTGTTTGACTTTCATTGGATTCAATTAGCTTTGTTTGAATGTGTTTGACTTTCAATTGATTCAATTAGCTTTATAGAATGCATTTGACATTCATTTTATTCAAAAAGTTTTGTTTGAATGTGTTTCACTTTCCTTTGATTTAATTAGCTTTGTTTGAATGTGTTTGGCTTAAATTTGATTCAAAAACCTTTGTTTGAATGTGTTTGGCTTAAATTTGATTCATAAAGCTTGTTTGAATGTGTTTGGCTTTCAATTGATTCAATTAGCTTTGTAGAATTCATTTGACATTCATTTTATTCAAAAAGCTTTGTTTGAATGTGTAAGACTTTCATTTGATTTAATTAGCTTAGTTTGAATGTGTTTGGCTTAAATTTGATTCATAAAGCTTGTTTGAATGTGTTTGACTTTCATTTGATTCAATTAGCTTTGTTTGAATGTATTTGAATTTCATTTGCTTTAATTAGCTTTGTTGAATGCATTTGACGTTAATTTGATTCACAAAGCTTTGTTTGAATGTGTTTGACTTTCATTGGATTCAATTAGCTTTGTTTGAATGTGTTTGACTTTCAATTGATTCAATTAGCTTTGTAGAATGCATTTGACATTTAATTTACTCAAAAAGCTTTGTTCGAATGTGTTTGACTTTCATTTGATTTAATTAGCTTTCTTTCAATGTGTTTGGCTTAAATTTGATTCAAAAACTTTTGTATGAATGTGTTTGACTTTCATTTGATTCAATTAGCTTCGTTTGAATGTGTTTGACTTTCAATTGATTCAATTAGCTTTGTTTGAATGTGTTTGGCTTAAATTTGATTCATAAAGCTTGTTTGAATGTGTTTGACTTTCATTTGATTCAATTAGCTTTGTTTGAATGTATTTGAGTTTCATTTGATTTAATTAGCTTTGTTGAATGCATTTGACGTTAATTTGATTCACAAAGCTTTGTTTGAATGTGTTTGACTTTCATTGGATTCAATTAGATTTGTTTGAATGTGTTTGACTTTCAATTGATTCAATTAGCTTTGTAGAATGCATTTGACTTTTATTTTATTCAAAAAGCTTTGTTTGAATGTGTTTGACTTTCATTTGATTTAATTAGCTTTGTTTCAATGTGTTTGGCTTAAATTTGATTCAAAAACCTTTGTTTGAATGTGTTTGACTTTCATTTGATTCAATTAGCTTCGTTTGAATGTGTTTGACTTTCAATTGATTCAATTAGCTTTGTTTGAATGTGTTTGGCTTAAATTTGATTCATAAAGCTTGTTTGAATGCATTTGACTTTCATTTAATTCAATTTGTTTTGTTGAATGCATTTGACATTAATTTGATTCACAAAGCTTTATTTGAATGTTTTTGACTTTTATTGGATTCAATTAGGTTTGTTTGAATGTCTTTGATTTTCATTCGATTCAATTAGCTTTAATGAATGCATTTGACATTCATTTGATTCAAAAAGCTATAGTTGAATGTGTTTGACTTTCATTTGATTCAATTAGGTTTGTTTGAATGTGCTTGATTTTTATTTGATTCAATTAGCTTTATTTGAATGTGTTTGAAATTCATTTGATTCAATTAGCTTTGTTTGAATGTGTTTGACTTTCATTGGATTCAATTAGCTTTGTTTGAATGTGTTTGACTTTCAATTGATTCAATTAGCTTTGTAGAATGCATTTGACATTTATTTTATTCAAAAAGCTTTGTTTGAATGTGTTTGACTTTCATTTGATTTAATTAGCTTTGTTTCAATGTGTTTGGCTTAAATTTGATTCAAAAACCTTTGTTTGAATGTGTTTGACTAACATTTGATTCAATTAGCTTCGTTTGAATGTGTTTGACTTTCAATTGATTCAATTAGCTTTGTTTGAATGTGTTTGGCTTAAATTTGATTCATAAAGCTTGTTTGAATGCATTTGACTTTCATTTGATTCAATTTGCTTTGTTGAATGCATTTGACATTAATTTGATTCACAAAGCTTTATTTGAATGTGTTTGACTTTCATTGGATTCAATTAGGTTTGTTTGAATGTCTTTGACTTTCATTCGATTCAATTAGCTTTAATGAATGCATTTGACACTCATTTGATTCAAAAAGCTATAGTTGAATGTGTTTGACTTTCATTTGATTCAATTAGGTTTGTTTGAATGTGCTTGACTTTTATTTGATTCAATTAGCTTTATTTGAATGTGTTTGAAATTCGTTTGATTCAATTAGCTTTGTTTGAATGTGTTTGACTTTCATTGGATTCAATTAGCTTTGTTTGAATGTGTTTGACTTTCAATTGATTCAATTAGCTTTGTAGAATGCATTTGACATTTATTTTATTCAAAAAGCTTTGTTTGAATGTGTTTGACTTTCATTTGATTTAATTAGCTTTGTTTCAATGTGTTTGGCTTAAATTTGATTCAAAATCCTTTGTTTGAATGTGTTTGACTAACATTTGATTCAATTAGCTTCGTTTGAATGTGTTTGACTTTCAATTGATTCAATTAGATTTGTTTGAATGTGTTTGGCTTAAATTTGATTCATAAAGCTTGTTTGAATGCATTTGACTTTCATTTGATTCAATTTGCTTTGTTGAATGCATTTGACATTAATTTGATTCACAAAGCTTTATTTGAATGTGTTTGACTTTGATTAGATTCAATTAGGTTTGTTTGAATGTCTTTGACTTTCATTCGATTCAATTAGCTTTAATGAATGCATTTGACATTCATTTGATTCAAAAAGCTATAGTTGAATGTGTTTGACTTTCATTTGATTCAATTAGGTTTGTTTGAATGTGCTTGACTTTTATTTGATTCAATTAGCTTTATTTGAATGTGTTTGAAATTCATTTGATTCAATTAGCTTTGTTGAATGCATTAGACTTTAATTTGATTTAAAAAGCTTTATTTGAATGTGTTTGATTTTCATTGGATTCAATTAGCTTTGTTTGAATGTGTTTCACTTTTAATTGACTCAATTAGCTTTATAGAATGCATTTGACATTCATTTTATTCAAAAAGTTTTGTTAGAATGTGTTTCACTTTCCTTTGATTTAATTAGCTTTGTTGTAATGTGTTTAGCTTAAATTTGATTCAAAAACCTTTGTTTGAATGTGTTTGGCTTAAATTTGATTCATAAAGCTTGTTTGAATGTGTTTGGCTTTCAATTGATTCAATTAGCTTTGTAGAATTCATTTGACATTCATTTTATTTAAAAAGCTTTGTTTGAATGTGGAAGGCTTTCATTTGATTTAATTAGCTTTGTTTCAATGTGTTTGGCTTAAATTTGATTCAAAAACCTTTGATTGAATGTGTTTGACTTTCATTTGATTCAATTAGCTTCGTTTGAATGTGTTTGACTTTCAATTTATTCAATTAGCTTTGTTTGAATGTGTTTGGCTTAAATTTGATTCATAAAGCTTGTTTGAATGTGTTTGACTTTCATTTGATTCAATTAGCTTTGTTTAAATGTATTTGAGTTTCATTTGATTTAATTAGCTTTGTTGAATGCATTTGACGTTAATTTGATTCACAAAGCTTTGTTTGAATGTGTTTGACTTTCATTGGATTCAATTAGCTTTGTTTGAATGTGTTTGACTTTCAATTGATTCAATAGCTTTGTAGAATGCATTTGACATTTATTTTATTCAAAAAGCTTTGTTTGAATGTGTTTGACTTTCATTTGATTTAATTAGCTTTGTTTCAATGTGTTTGGCTTAAATTTGATTCAAAAACCTTTGTTTGAATGTGTTTAACTTTCATTTGATTCAATTAGCTTCGTTTGAATGTGTTTGACTTTCAATTGATTCAATTAGCTTTGTTTGAATGTGTTTGGCTTAAATTTGATTCATAAAGCTTGTTTGAATACATTTGACTTTCATTTAATTCAATTTGCTTTGTTGAATGCATTTGACATTAATTTGATTCACAAAGCTTTATTTGAATGTGTTTGACTTTCATTGGATTCAATTAGGTTTGTTGGAATGTCTTTGACTTTCATTCGATTCAATTAGCTTTAATGAATGCATTTGACATTCATTTGATTCAAAAAGCTATAGTTGAATGTGTTTGACTTTCATTTGATTCAATTAGGTTTGTTTGAATGTGCTTGACTTTTATTTGATTCAATTAGCTTTATTTGAATGTGTTTGAAATTCATTTGATTTAATTAGCTTTGTTTGAATGTGTTTGACTTTCATTGGATTCAATTAGCTTTGTTTGAATGTGTTTGACTTTCAATTGATTCAATTAGCTTTGTAGAATGCATTTGACATTTATTTTATTCAAAAAGCTTTGTTTGAATGTGTTTGACTTTTATTTGATTTAATTAGCTTTGTTTCAATGTGTTTGGCTTAAATTTGATTCAAAAACCTTTGTTTGAATGTGTTTGACTAACATTTGATTCAATTAGCTTCGTTTGAATGTGTTTGACTTTCAATTGATTCAATTAGCTTTGTTTGAATGTGTTTGGCTTAAATTTGATTCATAAAGCTTGTTTGAATGCATTTGACTTTCATTTGATTCAATTTGCTTTGTTGAATGCATTTGACATTAATTTTATTCACAAAGCTTTATTTAAATGTGTTTAACTTTCATTGGATTCAATTAGGTTTGTTTGAATGTCTTTGACTTTCATTCGATTCAATTAGCTTTAATGAATGCATTTGACATTCATTTGATTCAAAAAGCTATAGTTGAATGTGTTTGACTTTCATTTGATTCAATTAGGTTTGTTTGAATGTGCTTGACTTTTATTTGATTCAATTAGCTTTATTTGAATGTGTTTGAAATTCGTTTGATTCAATTAGCTTTGTTTGAATGTGTTTGACTTTCATTGGAATCAATTAGCTTTGTTTGAATGTGTTTGACTTTCAATTGATTCAATTAGCTTTGTAGAATGCATTTGACATTTATTTTATTCAAAAAGCTTTGTTTGAATGTGTTTGACTTTCATTTGATTTAATTAGGTTTGTTCCAATGTGTTTGGCTTAAATTTGATTCAAAAACCTTTGTTTGAATGTGTTTGACTAACATTTGATTCAATTAGCTTCGTTTGAATGTGTTTGACTTTCAATTGATTCAATTAGCTTTGTTTGAATGTGTTTGGCTTAAATTTGATTCATAAAGCTTGTTTGAATGCATTTGACTTTCATTTGATTCAATTTGCTTTGTTGAATGCATTTGACATTAAATTGATTCACAAAGCTTTATTTGAATGTGTTTGACTTTGAGTAGATTCAATTAGGTTTGTTTGAATGTCTTTGACTTTCATTCGATTCAATTAGCCTTAATGAATGCATTTGACATTCATTTGATTCAAAATGCTATAGTTGAATGTGTTTGACTTTCATTTGATTCAATTAGGTTTGTTTGAATGTGCTTGACTTTTATTTGATTCAATTAGCTTTATTTGAATGTGTTTGAAATTCATTTGATTCAATTAACTTTGTTTTGAATGTGTTTGACTTTCATTTGATTCAATTAGCTTTGTTGAATGCATTAGACTTTAATTTGATTTAAAAAGCTTTATTTGAATGTGTTTGATTTTCATTGGATTCAATTAGCTTTGTTTGAATGTGTTTCAGTTTTAATTGACTCAATTAGCTTTATAGAATGCATTTGACAGTCATTTTATTCAAAAAGTTTTGTTTGAATGTGTTTCACTTTCCTTTGATTTAATTAGCTTTGTTTGAATGTGTTTGGCTTAAATTTGATTCAAAAACCTTTGTTTGAATGTGTTTGGCTTAAATTTGATTCATAAAGCTTGTTTGAATGTGTTTGGCTTTCAATTGATTCAATTAGCTTTGTAGAATTCATTTGACATTCATTTTATTCAAAAAGCTTTATTTAAATATGTTTAACTTTCATTGGATTCAATTAGGTTTGTTTGAATGTCTTTGACTTTCATTCGATTCAATTAGCTTTAATGAATACATTTGACATTCATTTGATTTAAAAAGCTATAGTTGAATGTGTTTGACTTTCATTTGATTAAATTAGCTTTGTTTGAATGTATTTGAGTTTTATTTGATTTAATTAGCTTTGTTGAATGCATTTGACGTTAATTTGATTCACAAAGCTTTGTTTGAATGTGTTTGACTTTCATTGGATTCAATTAGCTTTGTTTGAATGTGTTTGACTTTCAATTGATTCAATTAGCTTTGTAGAATGCATTTGACATTTACTTTATTCAAAAAGCTTTGTTTGAATGTGTTTGACTTTCATTTGATTTAATTAGCTTTGTTTCAATGTGTTTGGCTTAAATTTGATTCAAAAACCTTTGTTTGAATGTGTTTGACTTTCATTTGATTCAATTAGCTTCGTTTGAATGTGTTTGACTTTAAATTGATTCAATTAGCTTTGTTTGAATGTGTTTGGCTTCAATTTGATTCATAAAGCTTGTTTGAATACATTTGACTTTCATTTAATTCAATTTGCTTTGTTGAATGCATTTGACATTAATTTGATTCACAAAGCTTTATTTGAATGTGTTTGACTTTCATTGGATTCAATTAGGTTTGTTTGAATGTCTTTGACTTTCATTCGATTCAATTAGCTTTAATGAATGCATTTGACATTCATTTGATTCAAAAAGCTATAGTTGAATGTGTTTGACTTTCATTTGATTCAATTAGGTTTGTTTGAATGTGCTTGACTTTTATTTGATTCAATTAGCTTTATTTGAATGTGTTTGAAATTCATTTGATTCAATTAGCTTTGTTTGAATGTGTTTGACTTTCATTGGATTCAATTAGCTTTGTTTGAATGTGTTTGACTTTCAATTGATTCAATTAGCTTTGTAGAATGCATTTGACATTTATTTTATTCAAAAAGCTTTGTTTGAATGTGTTTGACTTTCATTTGATTTAATTAGCTTTGTTTCAATGTGTTTGGCTTAAATTTGATTCAAAAACCTTTGTTTGAATGTGTTTGACTAACATTTGATTCAATTAGCTTCGTTTGAATGTGTTTGACTTTCAATTGATTCAATTAGCTTTGTTTGAATGTGTTTGGCTTAAATTTGATTCATAAAGCTTGTTTGAATGCATTTGACTTTCATTTGATTCAATTTGCTTTGTTGAATGCATTTGACATTAATTTTATTCACAAAGCTTTATTTAAATGTGTTTAACTTTCATTGGATTCAATTAGGTTTGTTTGAATGTCTTTGACTTTCATTCGATTCAATTAGCTTTAATGAATGCATTTGACATTCATTTGATTCAAAAAGCTATAGTTGAATGTGTTTGACTTTCATTTGATTCAATTAGGTTTGTTTGAATGTGCTTGACTTTTATTTGATTCAATTAGCTTTATTTGAATGTGTTTGAAATTCGTTTGATTCAATTAGCTTTGTTTGAATGTAATTGACTTTCATTGGATTCAATTAGCTTTGTTTGAATGTGTTTGACTTTCAATTGATTCAATTAGCTTTGTAGAATGCATTTGACATTTATTTTATTCAAAAAGCTTTGTTTGAATGTGTTTGACTTTCATTTTATTTAATTAGCTTTGTTCCAATGTGTTTGGCTTAAATTTGATACAAAAACCTTTGTTTGAATGTGTTTGACTAACATTTGATTCAATTAGCTTCGTTTGAATGTGTTTGACTTTCAATTGATTCAATTAGCTTTGTTTGAATGTGTTTGGCTTAAATTTGATTCATAAAGCTTGTTTGAATGCATTTGACTTTCATTTGATTCAATTTGCTTTGTTGAATGCATTTGACATTAAATTGATTCACAAAGCTTTATTTGAATGTGTTTGACTTTGGTTAGATTCAATTAGGTTTGTTTGAATGTCTTTGACTTTCATTCGATTCAATTAGCTTTAATGAATGCATTTGACATTCATTTGATTCGAAATGCTATAGTTGAATGTGTTTGACTTTCATTTGATTCAATTAGGTTTGTTTGAATGTGCTTGACTTTTATCTGATTCAATTAGCTTTATTTGAATGTGTTTGAAATTCATTTGATTCAATTAGCTTTGTTTGAATGTGTTTGACTTTCATTTGATTCAATTAGCTTTGTTGAATGCATTAGACTTTAATTTGATTTAAAAAGCTTTATTTGAATGTGTTTGATTTTCATTGGATTCAATTAGCTTTGTTTGAATGTGTTTCAGTTTTAATTGACTCAAATAGGTTTATAGAATGCATTTGACATTCATTTTATTCAAAAAGTTTTGTTTGAATGTGTTTCACTTTCCTTTGATTTAATTAGCTTTGTTTGAATGTGTTTGGCTTAAATTTGATTCAAAAACCTTTGTTTGAATGTGTTTGGCTTAAATTTGATTCATAAAGTTTGTTTGAATGTGTTTGGCTTTCAATTGATTAAATTAGCTTAGTAGAATTCATTTGACATTCATTTTATTCAAAAAGCTTTGTTTGAATGTGTTAGACTTTCATTTGATTTAATTAGCTTTGTTTCAATGTGTTTGGCTTAAATTTGATTCAAAAACCTTTGTTTGAATGTGTTTGACTTTCATTTGATTCAACTAGCTTCGTTTAAATGTGTTTGACTTTCAATTGATTCAATTAGCTTTGTTTGAATGTGTTTGGCTTAAATTTGATTCATAAAGCTTGTTTGAATGTGTTTGACTTTCATTTGATTCAATTAGCTTTGTTTGAATGTATTTGAGTTTCATTTGATTTAATTAGCTTTGTTGAATGCATTTGACGTTAATTTGATTCACAAAGCTTTGTTTGAATGTGTTTGACTTTCATTGGATTCAATTAGCTTTGTTTGAATGTGTTTGACTTTCAATTGATTCAATTAGCTTTGTAGAATGCATTTGACATTTATTTTATTCAAAAAGCTTTGTTTGAATGTATTTGACTTTCATTTGATTTAATTAGCTTTGTTTCAATGTGTTTGGCTTAAATTTGATTCAAAAACCTTTGTTTGAATGTGTTTGACTTTCATTTGATTCAATTAGCTTCGTTTGAATGTGTTTGACTTTAAATTGATTCAATTAGCTTTGTTTGAATGTGTTTGGCTTAAATTTTATTCATAAAGCTTGTTTGAATGTATTTTACTTTCATTTGATTCAATTTGCTTTGTTGAATGCATTTGACATTTATTTGATTCACATAGCTTTATTTGAATGTGTTTGACTTTCATTGGATTCAATTAGGTTTGTTTGAATGTCTTTGACTTTCATTCGATTCAATTAGCTTTAATAAATGCATTTGACATTCATTTGATTCAAAAAGCTATAGTTGAATGTGTTTGACTTTCATTTGATTCAATTAGGTTTGTTTGAATGTGCTTGACTTTTATTTGATTCAATTAGCTTTATTTGAATGTGTTTGAAATTCATTTGATTCAATTAGCTTTGTTTGAATGTGTTTGACTTTCATTGGATTCAATTAGCTTTGTTTGAATGTGTTTGACTTTCAATTGATTCAATTAGCTTTGTAGAATGCATTTGACATTTATTTTATTCAAAAAGCTTTGTTTGAATGTGTTTGACTTTCATTTGATTTAATTAGCTTTGTTTCAATGTGTTTGGCTTAAATTTGATTCAAAAACCTTTGTTTGAATGTGTTTGACTAACATTTGATTCAATTAGCTTCGTTTGAATGTGTTTGACTTTCAATTGATTCAATTAGCTTTGTTTGAATGTGTTTGGCTTAAATTTGATTCATAAAGCTTGTTTGAATGCATTTGACTTTCATTTGATTCAATTTGCTTTGTTGAATGCATTTGACATTAATTTTATTCACAAAGCTTTATTTAAATGTGTTTAACTTTTATTGGATTCAATTAGGTTTGTTTGAATGTCTTTGACTTTCATTCGATTCAATTAGCTTTAATGAATGCATTTGACATTCATTTGATTCAAAAAGCTATAGTTGAATGTGTTTGACTTTCATTTGATTCAATTAGGTTTGTTTGAATGTGCTTGACTTTTATTTGATTCAATTAGCTTTATTTGAATGTGTTTGAAATTCGTTTGATTCAATTAGCTTTGTTTGAATGTAATTGACTTTCATTGGATTCAATTAGCTTTGTTTGAATGTGTTTGACTTTCAATTGATTCAATTAGCTTTGTAGAATGCATTTGACATTTATTTTATTCAAAAAGCTTTGTTTGAATGTGTTTGACTTTCATTTTATTTAATTAGCTTTGTTCCAATGTGTTTGGCTTAAATTTGATACAAAAACCTTTGTTTGAATGTGTTTGACTAACATTTGATTCAATTAGCTTCGTTTGAATGTGTTTGACTTTCAATTGATTCAATTAGCTTTGTTTGAATGTGTTTGGCTTAAATTTGATTCATAAAGCTTGTTTGAATGCATTTGACTTTCATTTGATTCAATTTGCTTTGTTGAATGCATTTGACATTAATTTTATTCACAAAGCTTTATTTAAATGTGTTTAACTTTCATTGGATTCAATTAGGTTTGTTTGAATGTCTTTGACTTTCATTCGATTCAATTAGCTTTAATGAATGCATTTGACATTCATTTGATTCAAAATGCTATAGTTGAATGTGTTTGACTTTCATTTGATTCAATTAGGTTTGTTTGAATGTGCTTGACTTTTATTTGATTCAATTAGCTTTATTTGAATGTGTTTGAAATTCATTTGATTCAATTAGCTTTGTTTGAATGTGTTTGACTTTCATTTGATTCAATTAGCTTTGTTGAATGCATTAGACTTTAATTTGATTTAAAAAGCTTTATTTGAATGTGTTTGATTTTCATTGGATTCAATTAGCTTTGTTTGAATGTGTTTCAGTTTTAATTGACTCAAATAGGTTTATAGAATGCATTTGACATTCATTTTATTCAAAAAGTTTTGTTTGAATGTGTTTCACTTTCCTTTGATTTAATTAGCTTTGTTTGAATGTGTTTGGCTTAAATTTGATTCAAAAACCTTTGTTTGAATGTGTTTGGCTTAAATTTGATTCATAAAGCTTGTTTGAATGTGTTTGGCTTTCAATTGATTCAATTAGCTTTGTAGAATTCATTTGACATTCATTTTATTCAAAAAGCTTTGTTTGAATGTGATAGACTTTCATTTGATTTAATTAGCTTTGTTTTAATGTGTTTGGCTTAAATTTGATTCAAAAACCTTTGTTTGAATGTGTTTGACTTTCATTTGATTCAACTAGCTTCGTTTGAATGTGTTTGACTTTCAATTGATTCAATTAGCTTTGTTTGAATGTGTTTGGCTTAAATTTGATTCATAAAGCTTGTTTGAATGTGTTTGACTTTCATTTGATTCAATTAGCTTTGTTTGAATGTATTTGAGTTTCATTTGATTTAATTAGCTTTGTTGAATGCATTTGACGTTAATTTGATTCACAAAGCTTTGTTTGAATGTGTTTGACTTTCATTGGATTCAATTAGCTTTGTTTGAATGTGTTTGACTTTCAATTGATTCAATTAGCTTTGTAGAATGCATTTGACATTTATTTTATTCAAAAAGCTTTGTTTGAATGTGTTTGACTTTCATTTGATTTAATTAGCTTTGTTTCAATGTGTTTGGCTTAAATTTGATTCAAAAACCTTTGTTTGAATGTGTTTGACTAACATTTGATTCAATTAGCTTCGTTTGAATGTGTTTGACTTTCAATTGATTCAATTAGCTTTGTTTGAATGTGTTTGGCTTAAATTTGATTCATAAAGCTTGTTTGAATGCATTTGACTTTCATTTGATTCAATTTGCTTTGTTGAATGCGTTTGACATTAATTTTATTCACAAAGCTTTATTTAAATGTGTTTAACTTTCATTGGATTCAATTAGGTTTGTTTGAATGTCTTTGACTTTCATTCGATTCAATTAGCTTTAATGAATGCATTTGACATTCATTTGATTCAAAAAGCTATAGTTGAATGTGTTTGACTTTCATTTGATTCAATTAGGTTTGTTTAAATGTGCTTGACTTTTATTTGATTCAATTAGCTTTATTTGAATGTGTTTGAAATTCATTTGATTCAATTAGCTTTGTTTGAATGTGTTTGACTTTCATTGGATTCAATTAGCTTTGTTTGAATGTGTTTCACTTTTAATTGATTCAATTAGCTTTATAGAATGCATTTGACATTCATTTTATTCAAAAATTTTTGTTTGAATGTGTTTGACTTTCCTTTGATTTAATTAGCTTTGTTTGAATATGTTTGGCTTAAATTTGATTCAAAAACCTTTGTTTGAATGTGTTTGGCTTAAATTTGATTCATAAAGCTTGTTCGAATGTGTTTGGCTTTCAATTGATTCAATCAGCTTTGTAGAATTCATTTGACATTCATTTTATTCAAAAAGCTTTGTTTAAATGTGTAAGACTTTCATTTGATTTAATTAGCTTTGTTTCAATGTGTTTGGCTTAAATTTGATTCAAAAACCTTTGTTTGAATGTGTTTGACTAACATTTGATTCAATTAGCTTCGTTTGAATGTGTTTGACTTTCAATTGATTCAATTAGCTTTGTTTGAATGTGTTTGGCTTAAATTTAATTCATAAAGCTTGTTAGAATGTGTTTGACTTTCATTTGATTCAATTAGCTTTGTTTGAATGTATTTGAGTTTCATTTGATTTAATTAGCTTTGTTGAATGCATTTGACGTTAATTTGATTCACAAAGCTTTGTTTGAATGTGTTTGACTTTCATTGGATTCAATTAGCTTTGTTTGAATGTGTTTGACTTTCAATTGATTCAATTAGCTTTGTAGAATGCATTTGACATTTATTTTATTCAAAAAGCTTTGTTTGAATGTGTTTGACTTTCATTTGATTTAATTAGCTTTGTTTCAATGTGTTTGGCTTAAATTTGATTCAAAAACCTTTGTTTGAATGTGTTTGACTTTCATTTGATTCAATTAGCTTCGTTTGAATGTGTTTGACTTTCAATTGATTCAATTAGCTTTGTTTGAATGTGTTTGGCTTCAATTTGATTCATAAAGCTTGTTTGAATACATTTGACTTTCATTTAATTCAATTTGCTTTGTTGAATGCATTTGACATTAATTTGATTCACAAAGCTTTATTTGAATGTGTTTGACTTTCATTGGATTCAATTAGGTTTGTTTGAATGTCTTTGACTTTCATTCGATTCAATTTGGTTTTGATGAATGCATTTGACATTCATTTGATTCAAAAAGCTATAGTTGAATGTGTTTGACTTTCATTTGATTCAATTAGGTTTGTTTGAATGTGCTTGACTTTTATTTGATTCATTTAGCTTTATTTGAATGTGTTTGAAATTAATTTGATTCAATTAGCTTTGTTTGAATGTGTTTGACTTTCATTGGATTCAATTAGCTTTGTTTGAATGTGTTTGACTTTCAATTGATTCAATTAGCTTTGTAGAATGCATTTGACATTTATTTTATTCAAAAAGCTTTGTTTGAATGTGTTTGACTTTCATTTGATTTAATTAGCTTTGTTTCAATGTGTTTGGCTTAAATTTGATTCAAAAACCTTTGTTTGAATGTGTTTGACTAACATTTGATTCAATTAGCTTCGTTTGAATGTGTTTGACTTTCAATTGATTCAATTAGCTTTGTTTGAATGTGTATGGCTTAAATTTGATTCATAAAGCTTGTTTGAATGCATTTAACTTTCATTTGATTCAATTTGCTTTGTTGAATGCATTTGACATTAATTTGATTCACAAAGCTTTATTTAAATGTGTTTAACTTTCATTGGATTCAATTAGGTTTGTTTGAATGTCTTTGACTTTCATTCGATTCAATTAGCTTTAATGAATGCATTTGACATTCATTTGATTCAAAAAGCTATAGTTGAATGTGTTTGACTTTCATTTGATTCAATTAGGTTTGTTTGAATGTGCTTGACTTTTATTTGATTCAATTAGCTTTATTTTGAATGTGTTTTAAATTCGTTTGATTCAATTAGCTTTGTTTGAATGTGTTTGACTTTCATTGGATTCAATTAGCTTTGTTTGAATGTGTTTGACTTTCAATTGATTCAATTAGCTTTGTAGAATGCATTTGACATTTATTTTATTCAAAAAGCTTTGTTTGAATGTGTTTGACTTTCATTTTATTTAATTAGCTTTGTTTCCAATGTGTTTGGCTTAAATTTGATTCAAAAACCTTTGTTTGAATGTGTTTGACTAACATTTGATTCAATTAGCTTCGTTTGAATGTGTTTGACTTTCAATTGATTAAATTAGCTTTGTTTGAATGTGTTTGGCTTAAATTTGATTCATAAAGCTTGTTTGAATGCATTTGACTTTCATTTGATTCAATTTGCTTTGTTGAATGCATTTGACATTAAATTGATTCACAAAGCTTTATTTGAATGTGTTTGACTTTGATTAGATTCAATTAGGTTTGTTGAATGTCTTTGACTTTCATTCGATTCAATTAGCTTTAATGAATGCATTTGACATTCATTTGATTCAAAATGCTATAGTTGAATGTGTTTGACTTTCATTTGATTCAATTAGGTTTGTTTGAATGTGCTTGACTTTTATTTGATTCAATTAGCTTTATTTGAATGTGTTTGAAATTCATTTGATTCAATTAGCTTTGTTTGAATGTGTTTGACTTTCATTTGATTCAATTAGCTTTGTTGAATGCATTAGACTTTAATTTGATTTAAAAAGCTTTATTTGAATGTGTTTGATTTTCATTGGATTCAATTAGCTTTGTTTGAATGTGTTTCAGTTTTAATTGACTCAATTAGCTTTATAGAATGCATTTGACATTCATTTTATTCAAAAAGTTTTGTTTGAATGTGTTTCACTTTCCTTTGATTTAATTAGCTTTGTTTGAATGTGTTTGGCTTAAATTTGATTCAAAAACCTTTGTTTGAATGTGTTTGGCTTAAATTTGATTCATAAAGCTTGTTTGAATGTGTTTTGGCTTTTCAATTGATTCAATTAGCTTTGTAGAATTCATTTGACATTCATTTTATTCAAAAAGCTTTGTTTGAATGTGTAAGACTTTCATTTGATTTAATTAGCTTTGTTTCAATGTGTTTGGCTTAAATTTTGATTCAAAAACCTTTGTTTGAATGTGTTTGACTTTCATTTTGATTCAATTAGCTTCGTTTGAATGTGTTTGACTTTCAATTGATTCAATTAGCTTTGTTTGAATGTGTTTGGCTTAAATTTGATTCATAAAGCTTGTTTGAATGTGTTTGACTTTCATTTGATTCAATTAGCTTTGTTTGAATGTATTTGAGTTTCATTTGATTTAATTAGCTTTGTTGAATGCATTTGACGTTAATTTGATTCACAAAGCTTTGTTTGAATGTGTTTGACTTTCATTGGATTCAATTAGCTTTGTTTGAATGTGTTTGACTTTCAATTGATTCAATTAGCTTTGTAGAATGCATTTGACATTTATTTTATTCAAAAAGCTTTGTTTGAATGTGTTTTGACTTTCATTTGATTTAATTAGCTTTGTTTCAATGTGTTTGGCTTAAATTTGATTCAAAAACCTTTGTTTGAATGTGTTTGACTTTCATTTGATTCAATTAGCTTCGTTTGAATGTGTTTGACTTTCAATTGATTCAATTAGCTTTGTTTGAATGTGTTTGGCTTCAATTTGATTCATAAAGCTTGTTTGAATACATTTGACTTTCATTTAATTCAATTTGCTTTGTTGAATGCATTTGACATTAATTTGATTCACAAAGCTTTATTTGAATGTGTTTGACTTTCATTGGATTCAATTAGGTTTGTTTGAATGTCTTTGACTTTCATTCGATTCAATTAGCTTTAATGAATGCATTTGACATTCATTTGATTCAAAAAGCTATAGTTGAATGTGTTTGACTTTCATTTGATTAATTAGGTTTGTTTGAATGTGCTTGACTTTTATTTGATTCAATTAGCTTTATTTGAATGTGTTTGAAATTCGTTTGATTCAATTAGCTTTGTTTGAATGTGTTTGACTTTCATTGGATTCAATTAGCTTTGTTTGAATGTGTTTGACTTTCAATTGATTCAATTAGCTTTGTAGAATGCATTTGACATTTATTTTATTCAAAAAGCTTTGTTTGAATGTGTTTGACTTTCATTTTATTTAATTAGCTTTGTTCCAATGTGTTTGGCTTAAATTTGATTCAAAAACCTTTGTTTGAATGTGTTTGACTAACATTTGATTCAATTAGCTTCGTTTGAATGTGTTTGACTTTCAATTGATTCAATTAGCTTTGTTTGAATGTGTTTGGCTTAATTTGATTCATAAAGCTTGTTTGAATGCATTTGACTTTCATTTGATTCAATTTGCTTTGTTGAATGCATTTGACATTAAATTGATTCACAAAGCTTTATTTGAATGTGTTTGACTTTGATTAGATTCAATTAGGTTTGTTTGAATGTCTTTGACTTTCATTCGATTCAATTAGCTTTAATGAATGCATTTGACATTCATTTGATTCAAAATGCTATAGTTGAATGTGTTTGACTTTCATTTGATTCAATTAGGTTTGTTTGAATGTGCTTGACTTTTATTTGATTCAATTAGCTTTATTTGAATGTGTTTGAAATTCATTTGATTCAATTAGCTTTGTTTGAATGTGTTTGACTTTCATTTGATTCAATTAGCTTTGTTGAATGCATTAGACTTTAATTTGATTTAAAAAGCTTTATTTGAATGTGTTTGATTTTCATTGGATTCAATTAGCTTTGTTTGAATGTGTTTCAGTTTTAATTGACTCAATTAGCTTTATAGAATGCATTTGACATTCATTTTATTCAAAAAGTTTTGTTTGAATGTGTTTTCACTTTCCTTTGATTTAATTAGCTTTGTTTGAATGTGTTTGGCTTAAATTTGATTCAAAAACCTTTGTTTGAATGTGTTTGGCTTAAATTTGATTCATAAAGCTTGTTTGAATGTGTTTGGCTTTTCAATTGATTCAATTAGCTTTGTAGAATTCATTTGACATTCATTTTATTCAAAAAGCTTTGTTTGAATGTGTAAGACTTTCATTTGATTTAATTAGCTTTGTTTCAATGTGTTTGGCTTAAATTTGATTCAAAAACCTTTGTTTGAATGTGTTTGACTTTCATTTGATTCAATTTGCTTCGTTTGAATGTGTTTGACTTTCAATTGATTCAATTAGCTTTGTTTGAATGTGTTTGGCTTAAATTTGATTCATAAAGCTTGTTTGAATGTGTTTGACTTTCATTTGATTCAATTAGCTTGGTTTGAATGTATTTGAGTTTCATTTGATTTAATTAGCTTTGTTGAATGCATTTGACGTTAATTTGATTCACAAAGCTTTGTTTGAATGTGTTTGACTTTCATTGGATTCAATTAGCTTTTGTTTGAATGTGTTTGACTTTCAATTGATTCAATTAGCTTTGTAGAATGCATTTGACATTTATTTTATTCAAAAAGCTTTGTTTGAATGTGTTTGACTTTCATTTGATTTAATTACCTTTGTTTCAATGTGTTTGGCTTAAATTTGATTCAAAAACCTTTGTTTGAATGTGTTTGACTTTCATTTGATTCAATTAGCTTCGTTTGAATGTGTTTGACTTTCAATTGATTCAATTACCTTTCTTTGAATGTGTTTGGCTTAAATTTGATTCATAAAGCTTGTTTGAATGCATTTGACTTTCATTTAATTCAATTTGCTTTGTTGAATGCATTTGACATTAATTTGATTCACAAATCTTTATTTGAATGTGTTTGACTTTCATTGGATTCAATTAGGTTTGTTTTAATGTCTTTGATTTTCATTCGATTCAATTAGCTTTAATGAATGCATTTGACATTCATTTGATTCAAAAAGCTATAGTTGAATGTGTTTGACTTTCACTTGATTCAATTAGGTTTGTTTGAATGTGCTTGACTTTTATTTGATTCAATTAGCTTTATTTGAATGATTTTGAAATTCATTTGATTCAATTAGCCTTGTTTGAATGTGTTTGACTTTCATTGGATTCAATTAGCTTTGTTTGAATGTGTTTGACTTTCAATTGATTCAATTAGCTTTGTAGAATGCATTTGACATTTATTTTATTCAAAAAGCTTGTTTGAATGTGTTTGACTTTCATTTTATTTAATTAGCTTTGTTTCAATGTGTTTGGCTTAAATTTGATTCAAAAACCATTGTTTGAATGTGTTTGACTAACATTTGATTCAATTAGCTTCGTTTGAATGTGTTTGACTTTCAATTGATTCAATTAGCTTTGTTTGAATGTGTTTGGCTTAAATTTGATTCATAAAGCTTGTTTGAATGCATTTGACTTTCATTTGATTCAATTTGCTTTGTTGAATGCATTTGACATTAAATTGATTCACAAAGCTTTATTTGAATGTGTTTAACTTTCATTGGATTCAATTAGGTTTGTTTGAATGTCTTTGACTTTCATTCGATTCAATTAGCTTTAATGAATGCATTTGACATTCATTTGATTCAAAAAGATAAAGTTGAATGTGTTTGACTTTCATTTGATTCAATTAGGTTTGTTTGAATGTGCTTGACTTTTATTTGATTCAATTAGCTTTATTTGAATGTGTTTGAAATTCGTTTGATTCAATTAGCTTTGTTTGAATGTGTTTGACTTTCATTTGATTCAATTAGCTTTGTTGAATGCATTAGACTTTAATTTGATTTAAAAAGCTTTATTTGAATGTGTTTGATTTTCATTGGATTCAATTAGCTTTGTTTGAATGTGTTTCAGTTTTAATTGACTCAATTAGCTTTATAGAATGCATTTGACATTCATTTTATTCAAAAAGTTTTGTTTGAATGTGTTTCACTTTCCTTTGATTTAATTAGCTTTGTTTGAATGTGTTTGGCTTAAATTTGATTCAAAAACCTTTGTTTGAATGTGTTTGGCTTAAATTTGATTCATAAAGCTTGTTTGAATGTGTTTGGCTTTCAATTGATTCAATTAGCTTTTGTAGAATTCATTTGACATTCATTTTATTCAAAAAAGCTTTGTTTGAATGTGTAAGACTTTCATTTGATTTAATTAGCTTTGTTTCAATGTGTTTGGCTTAAATTTGATTCAAAAAACCTTTGTTTGAATGTGTTTGACTTTCATTTGATTCAATTTGCTTCGTTTGAATGTGTTTGACTTTCAATTGATTCAATTAGCTTTGTTTGAATGTGTTTGGCTTAAATTTGATTCATAAAAGCTTGTTTGAATGTGTTTGACTTTCATTTGATTCAATTAGCTTGGTTTGAATGTATTTGAGTTTCATTTGATTTAATTAGCTTTGTTGAATGCATTTGACGTTAATTTGATTCACAAAGCTTTGTTTGAATGTGTTTGACTTTCATTGGATTCAATTAGCTTTGTTTGAATGTGTTTGACTTTCAATTGATTCAATTAGCTTTGTAGAATGCATTTGACATTTATTTTATTCAAAAAGCTTTGTTTGAATGTGTTTGACTTTCATTTGATTTAATTACCTTTGTTTCAATGTGTTTGGCTTAAATTTGATTCAAAAACCTTTGTTTGAATGTGTTTTGACTTTCATTTGATTCAATTAGCTTCGTTTGAATGTGTTTGACTTTCAATTGATTCAATTACCTTTCTTTGAATGTGTTTGGCTTAAATTTGATTCATAAAGCTTGTTTGAATGCATTTGACTTTCATTTAATTCAATTTGCTTTGTTGAATGCATTTGACATTAATTTGATTCACAAATCTTTATTTGAATGTGTTTGACTTTCATTGGATTCAATTAGGTTTGTTTTAATGTCTTTTGATTTTCATTCGATTCAATTAGCTTTAATGAATGCATTTGACATTCATTTGATTCAAAAAGCTATAGTTGAATGTGTTTGACTTTCACTTTGATTCAATTAGGTTTTGTTTGAATGTGCTTGACTTTTATTTGATTCAATTAGCTTTATTTGAATGATTTTGAAATTCATTTTGATTCAATTAGCCTTGTTTGAATGTGTTTGACTTTCATTGGATTCAATTAGCTTTGTTTGAATGTGTTTGACTTTCAATTGATTCAATTAGCTTTGTAGAATGCATTTGACATTTATTTTATTCAAAAAGCTTTGTTTGAATGTGTTTGACTTTCATTTTATTTAATTAGCTTTGTTTCAATGTGTTTGGCTTAAATTGATTCAAAAACCATTGTTTGAATGTGTTTGACTAACATTTGATTCAATTAGCTTCGTTTGAATGTGTTTTGACTTTCAATTGATTCAATTAGCTTTGTTTGAATGTGTTTGGCTTAAATTTGATTCATAAAGCTTGTTTGAATGCATTTGACTTTCATTTGATTCAATTTGCTTTGTTGAATGCATTTGACATTAAATTGATTCACAAAGCTTTATTTGAATGTGTTTAACTTTCATTGGATTCAATTAGGTTTGTTTGAATGTCTTTGACTTTCATTCGATTCAATTAGCTTTAATGAATGCATTTGACATTCATTTGATTCAAAAAGATAAAGTTGAATGTGTTTTGACTTTCATTTGATTTCAATTAGGTTTGTTTGAATGTGCTTGACTTTTATTTGATTCAATTAGCTTTATTTGAATGTGTTTGAAATTCGTTTGATTCAATTAGCTTTGTTTGAATGTGTTTGACTTTCATTTGATTCAATTAGCTTTGTTGAATGCATTAGACTTTAATTTGATTTAAAAAGCTTTATTTGAATGTGTTTGATTTTCATTGGATTCAATTAGCTTTGTTTGAATGTGTTTCAGTTTTATTGACTCAATTAGCTTTATAGAATGCATTTGACATTCATTTTATTCAAAAAGTTTTGTTTGAATGTGTTTCACTTTCCTTTGATTTAATTAAGCTTTGTTTGAATGTGTTTGGCTTAAATTTGATTCAAAAACCTTTGTTTGAATGTGTTTGGCTTAAATTTGATTCATTAAAGCTTGTTTGAATGTGTTTGGCTTTCAATTGATTCAATTAGCTTTGTAGAATTCATTTGACATTCATTTTATTCAAAAAAGCTTTGTTTGAATGTGTAAGACTTTCATTTGATTTAATTAGCTTTGTTTCAATGTGTTTGGCTTAAATTTGATTCAAAAACCTTTGTTTGAATGTGTTTGACTTTCATTTGATTCAATTAGCTTCGTTTGAATGTGTTTGACTTTCAATTGATTCAATTAGCTTTGTTTGAATGTGTTTGGCTTAAATTTGATTCATAAAGCTTGTTTGAATGTGTTTGACTTTCATTTGATTCAATTAGCTTTGTTTGAATGTATTTGAGTTTCATTTGATTTAATTAGCTTTGTTGAATGCATTTGACGTTAATTTGATTCACAAAGCTTTGTTTGAATGTGTTTGACTTTCATTGGATTCAATTAGCTTTGTTTGAATGTGTTTGACTTTCAATTGATTCAATTAGCTTTGTAGAATGCATTTGACATTTATTTTATTCAAAAAGCTTTGTTTGAATGTGTTTGACTTTCATTTGATTTAATTAGCTTTGTTTCAATGTGTTTGGCTTAAATTTGATTCAAAAACCTTTGTTTGAATGTGTTTGACTTTCATTTGATTCAATTAGCTTCGTTTGAATGTGTTTGACTTTCAATTGATTCAATTAGCTTTCTTTGAATGTGTTTGGCTTAAATTTGATTCATAAAGCTTGTTTGAATGCATTTGACTTTCATTTAATTCAATTTGCTTTGTTGAATGCATTTGACATTAATTTGATTCACAAAGCTTTATTTGAATGTGTTTGACTTTCATTGGATTCAATTAGGTTTGTTTGAATGTCTTTGATTTTCATTCGATTCAATTAGCTTTAATGAATGCATTTGACATTCATTTGATTCAAAAAGCTATAGTTGAATGTGTTTGACTTTCATTTGATTCAATTAGGTTTGTTTGAATGTGCTTGACTTTTATTTGATTCAATTAGCTTTATTTGAATGTTTGAAATTCATTTGATTCAATTAGCTTTGTTTGAATGTGTTTGACTTTCATTGGATTCAATTAGCTTTGTTTGAATGTGTTTGACTTTCAATTGATTCAATTAGCTTTGTAGAATGCATTTGACATTTATTTTATTCAAAAAGCTTTGTTTGAATGTGTTTGACTTTCATTTTATTTAATTAGCTTTGTTTCAATGTGTTTGGCTTAAATTTGATTCAAAAACCTTTGTTTGAATGTGTTTGACTAACATTTGATTCAATTAGCTTCGTTTGAATGTGTTTGACTTTCAATTGATTCAATTAGCTTTGTTTGAATGTGTTTGGCTTAAATTTGATTCATAAAGCTTGTTTGAATGCATTTGACTTTCATTTGATTCAATTTGCTTTGTTGAATGCATTTGACATTAAATTGATTCACAAAGCTTTATTTGAATGTGTTTGACTTTCATTGATTCAATTAGGTTTGTTTGAATGTCTTTGACTTTCATTCGATTCAATTAGCTTTAATGAATGCATTTGACATTCATTTGATTCAAAAGCTATAGTTGAATGTGTTTGACTTTCATTTGATTCAATTAGGTTGTTTGAATGTGCTTGACTTTTATTTGATTCAATTAGCTTTATTTGAATGTGTTTGAAATTCATTTGATTCAATTAGCTTTGTTTGAATGTGTTTGACTTTCATTTGATTCAATTAGCTTTGTTGAATGCATTAGACTTTAATTTGATTTAAAAAGCTTTATTTGAATGTGTTTGATTTTCATTGGATTCAATTAGCTTTGTTTGAATGTGTTTCACTTTTAATTGATTCAATTAGCTTTATAGAATGCATTTGACATTCATTTTATTCAAAAAGTTTTGTTTGAATGTGTTTCACTTTCCTTTGATTTAATTAGCTTTGTTTGAATGTGTTTGGCTTAAATTTGATTCAAAAACCTTTGTTTGAATGTGTTTGGCTTAAATTTGATTCATAAAGCTTGTTTGAATGTGTTTGGCTTTCAATTGATTCAATTAGCTTTGTAGAATTCATTTGACATTCATTTTTTCAAAAAGCTTTGTTTGAATGTGTAAGACTTTCATTTGATTTAATTAGCTTTGTTTCAATGTGTTTGGCTTAAATTTGATTCAAAAACCTTTGTTTGAATGTGTTTGACTTTCATTTGATTCAATTAGCTTCGTTTGAATGTGTTTGACTTTCAATTGATTCAATTAGCTTTGTTTGAATGTGTTTGGCTTAATTTGATTCATAAAGCTTGTTTGAATGTGTTTGACTTTCATTTGATTCAATTAGCTTGTTTGAATGTATTTGAGTTTCATTTGATTTAATTAGCTTTGTTGAATGCATTTGACGTTAATTTGATTCACAAAGCTTTGTTTGAATGTGTTTGACTTTCATTGGATTCAATTAGCTTTGTTTGAATGTGTTTGACTTTCAATTGATTCAATTAGCTTTGTAGAATGCATTTGACATTTATTTTATTCAAAAAGCTTTGTTTGAATGTGTTTGACTTTCATTTGATTTAATTATTGTTTCAATGTGTTTGGCTTAATTTGATTCAAAAACCTTTGTTTGAATGTGTTTGACTTTCATTTGATTCAATTAGCTTCGTTTGAATGTGTTTGACTTTCAATTGATTCAATTAGCTTTGTTTGAATGTGTTTGGCTTAAATTTGATTAAAGCTTGTTTGAATGCATTTGACTTTCATTTAATTCAATTTGCTTTGTTGAATGCATTTGACATTAATTTGATTCACAAAGCTTTATTTGAATGTGTTTGACTTTCATTGGATTCAATTAGGTTTGTTTGAATGTCTTTGATTTTCATTCGATTCAATTAGCTTTAATGAATGCATTTGACATTCATTTGATTCAAAAAGCTATAGTTGAATGTGTTTGACTTTCATTTGATTCAATTAGGTTTGTTTGAATGTGCTTGACTTTTATTTGATTCAATTAGCTTTATTTGAATGTTTTGAAATTCATTTGATTCAATTAGCCTTGTTTGAATGTGTTTGACTTTCATTGGATTCAATTAGCTTTGTTTGAATGTGTTTGACTTTCAATTGATTCAATTAGCTTTGTAGAATGCATTTGACATTTATTTTATTCAAAAAGCTTTGTTTGAATGTGTTTGACTTTCATTTTTATTTAATTAGCTTTGTTTCAATGTGTTTGGCTTAAATTTGATTCAAAAACCTTTGTTTGAATGTGTTTGACTAACATTTGATTCAATTAGCTTCGTTTGAATGTGTTTGACTTTCAATTGATTCAATTAGCTTTGTTTGAATGTGTTTGGCTTAAATTTGATTCATAAAGCTTGTTTGAATGCATTTGACTTTCATTTGATTCAATTTGCTTTGTTGAATGCATTTGACATTAAATTGATTCACAAAGCTTTATTTGAATGTGTTTGACTTTCATTGGATTCAATTAGGTTTGTTTGAATGTCTTTGACTTTCATTCGATTCAATTAGCTTTAATGAATGCATTTGACATTCATTTGATTCAAAAAATAAGTTGAATGTGTTTGACTTTCATTTGATTCAATTAGGTTTGTTTGAATGTGCTTGACTTTTATTTGATTCAATTAGCTTTATTTGAATGTGTTTGAAATTCATTTGATTCAATTAGCTTTGTTTGAATGTGTTTGACTTTCATTTGATTCAATTAGCTTTGTGAATGCATTAGACTTTAATTTGATTTAAAAAGCTTTATTTGAATGTGTTTGATTTTCATTGATTCAATTAGCTTTGTTTGAATGTGTTTCAGTTTTAATTGACTCAATTTTATAGAATGCATTTGACATTCATTTTATTCAAAAAGTTTTGTTTGAATGTGTTTCACTTTCTTTGATTTAATTAGCTTTGTTTGAATGTGTTTTTAATTTGATTCAAAAACCTTTGTTTGAATGTGTTTGGCTTAAATTTGATTCATAAAGCTTGTTTGAATGTGTTTGGCTTTCAATTGATTCAATTAGCTTTGTAGAATTCATTTGACATTCATTTTATTCAAAAAGCTTTTTGAATGTGTTTTCATTTGATTTAATTAGCTTTGTTTCAATGTTTTGGCTTAAATTTGATTCAAAAACCTTTGTTTGAATGTGTTTGACTTTCATTTGATTCAATTAGCTTCGTTTGAATGTGTTTGACTTTCAATTGATTCAATTAGCTTTGTTTGAATGTGTTTGGCTTAAATTTGATTCATAAAGCTTGTTTGAATGTGTTTGACATTTGATTCAATTAGCTTTGTTTGAATGTATTTGAGTTTCATTTGATTTAATTAGCTTTGTTGAATGCATTTGACGTTAATTTGATTCACAAAGCTTTGTTTGAATGTGTTTGACTTTCATTGGATTCAATTAGCTTTGTTTGAATGTTTGACTTTCAATTGATTCAATTAGCTTTGTAGAATGCATTTGACATTTATTTTATTCAAAAAGCTTTGTTTGAATGTGTTTGACTTTCATTTGATTTAATTAGCTTTGTTTCAATGTGTTTGGCTTAAATTTGATTCAAAAACCTTTGTTTGAATGTGTTTGACTTTCATTTGATTCAATTAGCTTCGTTTGAATGTGTTTGACTTTCAATTGATTCAATTAGCTTTCTTTGAATGTGTTTGGCTTAAATTTGATTCATAAAGCTTGTTTGAATGCATTTGACTTTCATTTAATTCAATTTGCTTTGTTGAATGCATTTGACATTAATTTGATTCACAAATCTTTATTTGAATGTGTTTGACTTTCATTGGATTCAATTAGGTTTGTTTGAATGTCTTTGATTTCATTCGATTCAATTAGCTTTAATGAATGCATTTGACATTCATTTGATTCAAAAAGCTATAGTTGAATGTGTTTGACTTTCATTGATTCAATTAGGTTTGTTTGAATGTGCTTGACTTTTATTTGATTCAATTAGCTTTATTTGAATGTTTGAAATTCATTTGATTCAATTTTGTTTAATGTTTGACTTTCATTGGATTCAATTAGCTTTTTTGAATGTGTTTGACTTTCAATTGATTCAATTAGCTTTGTAGAATGCATTTGACATTTATTTTATTCAAAAAGCTTTGTTTGAATGTGTTTGACTTTCATTTTATTTAATTAGCTTTGTTTCAATGTGTTTGGCTTAAATTTGATTCAAAAACCTTTGTTTGAATGTGTTTGACCATTTGATTCAATTAGCTTCGTTTGAATGTGTTTGACTTTCAATTGATTCAATTAGCTTTGTTTGAATGTGTTTGGCTTAAATTTGATTCATAAAGCTTGTTTGAATGCATTTGACTTTCATTTGATTCAATTTGCTTTGTTGAATGCATTTGACATTAAATTGATTCACAAAGCTTTATTTGAATGTGTTTGACTTTCATTGGATTCAATTAGGTTTGTTTGAATGTCTTTGACTTTCATTCGATTCAATTAGCTTTAATGAATGCATTTGACATTCATTTGATTCAAAAGCTATAGTTGAATGTGTTTGACTTTCATTTGATTCAATTAGGTTTGTTTGAATGTGCTTGACTTTTATTTGATTCAATTAGCTTTATTTGAATGTGTTTGAAATTCATTTGATTCAATTAGCTTTGTTTGAATGTGTTTGACTTTCATTTGATTCAATTAGCTTTGTTGAATGCATTAGACTTTAATTTGATTTAAAAAGCTTTATTTGAATGTGTTTGATTTTCATTGGATTCAATTAGCTTTGTTTGAATGTGTTTCAGTTTTAATTGACTCAATTAGCTTTATAGAATGCATTTGACATTCATTTTATTCAAAAAGTTTTGTTTGAATGTGTTTCACTTTCCTTTGATTTAATTAGCTTTGTTTGAATGTGTTTGGCTTAAATTTGATTCAAAAACCTTTGTTTGAATGTGTTTGGCTTAAATTTGATTCATAAAGCTTGTTTGAATGTGTTTGGCTTTCAATTGATTCAATTAGCTTTGTAGAATTCATTTGACATTCATTTTATTCAAAAAGCTTTGTTTGAATGTGTAAGACTTTCATTTGATTTAATTAGCTTTGTTTCAATGTGTTTGGCTTAAATTTGATTTTTGAATGTGTTTGTTGGCTTCGTTTGAATTTGACTTTCAATTGATTCAATTAGCTTTGTTTGAATGTGTTTGGCTTAAATTTGATTCATAAAGCTTGTTTGAATGTGTTTGACTTTCATTTGATTCAATTAGCTTTGTTTGAATGTATTTGAGTTTCATTTGATTTAATTAGCTTTTTGAATGCATTTGACGTTAATTTGATTCACAAAGCTTTGTTTGAATGTGTTTGACTTTCATTGGATTCAATTAGCTTTGTTTGAATGTGTTTGACTTTCAATTGATTCAATTAGCTTTGTAGAATGCATTTGACATTTATTTTATTCAAAAAGCTTTGTTTGAATGTGTTTGACTTTCATTTGATTTAATTAGCTTTGTTTCAATGTGTTTGGCTTAAATTTGATTCAAAAACCTTTGTTTGAATGTGTTTGACTTTCATTTGATTCAATTAGCTTCGTTTGAATGTGTTTGACTTTCAATTGATTCAATTAGCTTTTTTGAATGTGTTTGGCTTAAATTTGATTCATAAAGCTTGTTTGAATGCATTTGACTTTCATTTAATTCAATTTGCTTTGTTGAATGCATTTGACATTAATTTGATTCACAAAGCTTTATTTGAATGTGTTTGACTTTCATTGGATTCAATTAGGTTTGTTTTAATGTCTTTGATTTTCATTGATTCAATTAGCTTTAATGAATGCATTTGACATTCATTTGATTCAAAAAGCTATAGTTTGAATGTGTTTGACTTTCATTTGATTCAATTAGGTTTGTTTGAATGTGCTTGACTTTATTTGATTCAATTAGCTTTATTTGAATGTTTGAAATTCATTTGATTCAATTAGCCTTGTTTGAATGTGTTTGACTTTCATTGGATTCAATTAGCTTTGTTTGAATGTGTTTGACTTTCAATTGATTCAATTAGCTTTGTAGAATGCATTTGACATTTATTTTATTCAAAAAGCTTTGTTTGAATGTGTTTGACTTTCATTTTTATTTAATTAGCTTTGTTTCAATGTTTGGCTTAAATTTGATTCAAAAACCTTGTTTGAATGTGTTTGACTAACATTTGATTCAATTAGCTTCGTTTGAATGTGTTTGACTTTCAATTGATTCAATTAGCTTTGTTTGAATGTGTTTGGCTTAAATTTGATTCATAAAGCTTGTTTGAATGCATTTGACTTTCATTTGATTCAATTTGCTTTGTTGAATGCATTTGACATTAATTGATTCACAAAGCTTTATTTGAATGTGTTTGACTTTCATTGGATTCAATTAGGTTTGTTTGAATGTCTTTGACTTTCATTCGATTCAATTAGCTTTAATGAATGCATTTGACATTCATTTGATTCAAAAAGCTATAGTTGAATGTGTTTGACTTTCATTTGATTCAATTAGGTTTGTTTGAATGTGCTTGACTTTTATTTGATTCAATTAGCTTTATTTGAATGTGTTTGAAATTCATTTGATTCAATTAGCTTTGTTTGAATGTGTTTGACTTTCATTTGATTCAATTAGCTTTGTTGAATGCATTAGACTTTAATTTGATTTAAAAAGCTTTATTTGAATGTGTTTGATTTTCATTGGATTCAATTAGCTTTGTTTGAATGTGTTTCAGTTTTAATTGACTCAATTAGCTTTATAGAATGCATTTGACATTCATTTTATTCAAAAAGTTTTGTTTGAATGTGTTTCACTTTCCTTTGATTTAATTAGCTTTGTTTGAATGTGTTTGGCTTAAATTTGATTCAAAAACCTTTGTTTGAATGTGTTTGGCTTAAATTTGATTCATAAAGCTTGTTTGAATGTGTTTGGCTTTCAATTGATTCAATTAGCTTTGTAGAATTCATTTGACATTCATTTTATTCAAAAAGCTTTGTTTGAATGTGTGACTTTCATTTGATTTAATTAGCTTTGTTTCAATGTGTTTGGCTTAAATTTGATTCAAAAACCTTTGTTTGAATGTGTTTGACTTTCATTTGATTCAATTAGCTTCGTTTGAATGTGTTTGACTTTCAATTGATTCAATTAGCTTTGTTTGAATGTGTTTGGCTTAAATTTGATTCATAAAGCTTGTTTGAATGTGTTTGACTTTCATTTGATTCAATTAGCTTTGTTTGAATGTATTTGAGTTTCATTTGATTTAATTAGCTTTGTTGAATGCATTTGACGTTAATTTGATTCACAAAGCTTTGTTTGAATGTGTTTGACTTTCATTGGATTCAATTAGCTTTGTTTGAATGTGTTTGACTTTCAATTGATTCAATTAGCTTTGTAGAATGCATTTGACATTTATTTTATTCAAAAAGCTTTGTTTGAATGTGTTTGACTTTCATTTGATTTAATTAGCTTTGTTTCAATGTGTTTGGCTTAAATTTGATTCAAAAACCTTTGTTTGAATGTGTTTGACTTTCATTTGATTCAATTAGCTTCGTTTGAATGTGTTTGACTTTCAATTGATTCAATTAGCTTTGACATTCATTTTATTCAAAAAGCTTTGTTTGAATGTGTTTGACTTTCATTTGATTTAATTAGCTTAGTTTGAATGTGTTTGGCTTAAATTTGAATCATAAAGCTTGTTTGAATGTGTTTGACTTGCATTTCATTCTATTAGCTTTGTTTGAATGTGTTTGACTTTCAATTGATTCAATTAGCTTTGTTTGAATGCATTAGACTTTAATTTTTTTTTAAAAAGCTTTTTTTGAATGTGTTTGACTTTCTTTGGATTCAATTAGCTTTGTTTGAATGTGTTTTGACTTTTATTTAATTGTATTTGCTTTGTAGAACGCATTTGACTTTCATTTGATTCAGTTAGCTTTGTGGAATGCATTTGACATTTATTTTATTCTAAAAGCTTTGTTTGAATGTGTTTGACTTTCATTTGATTTAATTAGCTTTGTTTGAACGTGTTTGGCTTAAATTCGATTCATAAAGCTTGTTTGAATGTGTTTGACATTAATTTGATTAAAATAGCTTTGTTTGAATGTGTTTGTCTCAAATATGACTCACAAAGCTTGTTTGAATGCATTTGACGTTAATTTGATTCACAAAGTTTTGTTTGAATCGGTTTGATTTTCATTATATTCAATTAGCTTTGTTTGAATGTGTTCGACTTTCATTTGATTCAATTAGGTTTGTTTGAATGTGTTTGACTTTCATTTGATTCAAGTAGCTTTGTTGAACGCATTAGACTTTAATTTGATTTAAAAAGCTTTATTTGAAAGTGTTTGACTTTCATTGGATTCAATTAGCTTTGTTTGAATGTGTTTAACTTTCATTTGATTCAATTAGGTTTGTTTGAATGTGTTTGACTTTCATTGGATTCAATTAGCTTTGTTTGAATGTGTTTGACTTTCATTTGATTCAATTAGCTTTGTAGAAGGCATTTGACTTTCATTTGATTCATTTAGCTTTGTGGAATGCATTTGACATTCATTTTATTCAAAAAGCTTTGTTTGAATGTGTTTGACTTTCATTTGATTTAAATAGCTTTGTTTGAATGTTTTTGGCTTAAATTTGATTCATAAAGAACTTTCATTCGATTCAATTAGCTTAAATAAATGCATTTGACTTTCATTTGATTTAAAAAGCTTTGTTTGAATGTATTTGAGTTTCATTTGATTTAATTAGCTTTGTTGAATGCATTTGACGTTAATTTGATTCACAAAGCTTTGTTTGAATGTGTTTGACTTTCATTGGATTCAATTAGCTTTGTTTGAATGTGTTTGACATTCAATTGATTCAATTAGCTTTGTAGAATGCATTTGACATTTATTTTATTCAAAAAGCTTTGTTTGAATGTGTTTGACTTTCATTTGATTTAATTAGTTTTGTTTCAATGTGTTTGGCTTAAATTTGATTCAAAAACCTTTGTTTGAATGTGTTTGACTTTCATTTGATTCAATTAGCTTTGTTTGAATGTGTTTGACTTTCAATTGATTCAATTAGCTTTGTTTGAATGTGTTTGGCTTAAATTTGATTCATAAAGCTTGTTTGAATGCATTTGACTTTCATTTGATTCAATTTGCTTTGTTGAATGCATTTGACATTAATTTGATTCACAAAGCTTTATTTGAATGTGTTTGACTTTGATTGGATTCAATTAGGTTTGTTTGAATGTCTTTGACTTTCATTCGATTCAATTAGCTTTAATGAATGCATTTGACATTCATTTGATTCAAAAAGCTATAGTTGAATGTGTTTGACTTTCATTTGATTCAATTAGGTTTTGTTTGAATGTGCTTGACTTTTATTTGATTCAATTAGCTTTATTTGAACGTGTTTTGAAATTCATTTGATTCAATTAGCTTTGTTTGAATGTGTTTGACTTTCATTTGATTCAATTAGCTTTGTTGAATGCATTAGACTTTAATTTGATTTAAAAAGCTTTATTTGAATGTGTTTAATATTCATTGGATTCAATTAGCTTTGTTTGAATGTGTATCACTTTTAATTGATTCAATTAGCTTTATAGAATGCATTTGACATTCATTTTATTCAAAAAGTTTTGTTTGAATGTGTTTGACTTTCCTTTTATTTAATTAGCTTTGTTTGAATGTGTTTTGGCTTTAAATTTGATTCAAAAAACCTTTGTTTGAAATGTGTTTGGCTTAAATTTGATTCATAAAGCTTGTTTGAATGTGTTTGGCTTTCAATTGATTCAATTAGCTTTGTAGAATGCATTTGACATTTATTTTATTCAAAAAAGCTTTGTTTGAATGTGTTTGACTTTCATTTGATTTAATTAGTTTTGTTTCAATGTGTTTGGCTTAAATTTGATTCAAAAACCTTTGTTTGAGTGTGTTTGACTTTCATTTGATTCAATTAGCTTCGTTTGAATGTGTTTGACTTTCAATTGATTCAATTAGCTTTGTTTGAATGTGTTTGGCTTAAATTTGATTCATAAAGCTTGTTTGAATGTGTTTGACTTTCATTTGATTCAGTTAGCTTTGTTTGAATGTATTTGAGTTTCATTTGATTTAATTAGCTTTGTTGAATGCATTTGACGTTAATTTGATTCACAAAGCTTTGTTTGAATGTGTTTGACTTTCATTGGATTCAATTAGCTTTGTTTGAATGTGTTTGACTTTCAATTGATTCAATTAGCTTTGTAGAATGCATTTGACATTTATTTTATTCAAAAAGCTTTGTTTGAATGTGTTTGACTTTCATTTGATTTAATTAGCTTTGTTTCAATGTGTTTGGTTTAAATTTGATTCAAAAAGCTTGTTTGAATGTGTTTAACTTTCAATTGATTTAATTAGCTTTGTAAAATGCATTTGACATTCATTTTATTCAAAAAAGCTTTGTTTGAATGTGTTTGACTTTCATTTGATTTAATTAGCTTAGTTTGAATGTGTTTGGCTTAAATTTGAATCATAAAGCTTGTTTGAATGTGTTTGACTTGCGTTTCATTCTATTAGCTTTGTTTGAATGTGTTTGACTTTCAATTGATTCAATTAGCTTTGTTTGAATGCATTAGACTTTAATTTGATTTAAAAAGCTTTTTTTTGAATGTGTTTGACTTTCTTTGGATTCAATTAGCTTTGTTTGAATGTGTTTGACTTTTATTTAATTGTATTTGCTTTGTAGAAACGCATTTGACTTTCATTTGATTCAGTTAGCTTTGTGGAATGCATTTGACATTTATTTTATTCTAAAAGCTTTGTTTGAATGTGTTTGACTTTCATTTGATTTAATTAGCTTTGTTTGAACGTGTTTGGCTTAAATTCGATTCATAAAGCTTGTTTGAATGTGTTTGACATTAATTTGATTTAAAATAGTTTTGTTTGAATGTGTTTGTCTCAAATATGACTCACAAAGCTTGTTTGAATGCATTTGACGTTAATTTGATTCACAAAGTTTTGTTTGAATCGGTTTGATTTTCATTATATTCAATTAGCTTTGTTTGAATGTGTTCGGCTTTCATTTGATTCAATTAGGTTTGTTTGAATGTGTTTAACTTTCATTTGATTCAAGTAGCTTTGTTGAACGCATTAGACTTTCATTTGATTTAAAAAGCTCTATTTGAAAGTGTTTTGACTTTCATTGGATTCAATTAGCTTTGTTTGAATGTGTTTAACTTTCATTTGATTCAATTAGGTTTTTTTTGAATGTGTTTAACTTTCATTGGATTCAATTAGCTTTGTTTGAATGTGTTTGACTTTCATTTGATTCAATTAGCTTTGTAGAAGGCATTTGACTTTCATTTGATTCATTTAGCTTTGTGGAATGCATTTGACATTCATTTTTATTCAAAAAGCTTTGTTTGAATGTGTTTGACTTTCATTTGATTTAAACAGCTTTGTTTGAATGTGTTTGGCTTAAATTTGATTCATAAAGAACTTTCATTCGATTCAATTAGCTTAAATAAATGCATTTGACTTTCATTTGATTTAAAAAGCTTTGTTTGAATGTATTTGAGTTTCATTTGATTTAATTAGCTTTGTTGAATGCATTTGACGATAATTTGATTCACAAAGCTTTGTTTGAATGTGTTTGACTTTCATTGGATTCAATTAGCTTTGTTTGAATGTGTTTGACATTCAATTGATTCAATTAGCTTTGTAGATTGCATTTGACATTTATTTTATTCAAAAAAGCTTTGTTTGAATGTGTTTGACTTTCATTTGATTTAATTAGTTTTGTTTCAATGTGTTTGGCTTAAATTTGATTCAAAAAACCTTTGTTTGAATGTCTTTGACTTTCATTTGATTCAATTAGCTTCGTTTGAATGTGTTTGACTTTCAATTGATTCAATTAGCTTTGTTTGAATGTGTTTGGCTTAAATTTGATTCATAAAGCTTGTTTGAATGCATTTGACTTTCATTTGATTCAATTTGCTTTGTTGAATGCATTTTGACATTAATTTGATTCACAAAGCTTTATTTGAATGTGTTTGACTTTGATTGGATTCAATTAGGTTTGTTTGAATGTCTTTGACTTTCATTCGTTTCAATTAGCTTTAATGAATGCATTTGACATTCATTTGATTCAAAAAGCTATAGTTGAATGTGTTTGACTTTCATTTGATTCAATTAGGTTTGTTTGAATGTGCTTGACTTTTATTTGATTCAATTAGCTTTATTTGAACGTGTTTGAAATTCATTTGATTCAATTAGCTTTGTTTGAATGTGTTTGACTTTCATTTGATTCAATTAGCTTTGTTGAATGCATTAGACTTTAATTTGATTTAAAAAGCTTTATTTGAATGTGTTTAATATTCATTGGATTCAATTAGCTTTGTTTGAATGTGTATCACTTTTAATTGATTCAATTAGCTTTATAGAATGCATTTGACATTCATTTTATTCAAAAAGTTTTGTTTGAATGTGTTTTGACTTTCCTTTGATTTAATTAGCTTTGTTTGAATGTGTTTTGGCTTAAATTTGATTCAAAAACCTTTGTTTCAATGTGTTTGGCTTAAATTTGATTCATAAAGCTTGTTTGAATGTGTTTGGCTTTCAATTGATTCAATTAGCTTTGTAGAATGCATTTGACATTTATTTTATTCAAAAAGCTTTGTTTGAATGTGTTTGACTTTCATTTGATTTAATTAGCTTTGTTTCAATGTGTTTAGCTTAAATTTGATTCAAAAACCTTTGTTTGAGTGTGTTTAACTTTCATTTGATTCAATTAGCTTCGTTTGAATGTGTTTGACTTTCAATTGATTCAATTAGCTTTGTTTGAATGTGTTTGGCTTAAATTTGATTCATAAAGCTTGTTTGAATGTGTTTGACTTTCATTTGATTCAATTAGCTTTGTTTGAATGTATTTGAGTTTTCATTTGATTTAATTAGCTTTGTTGAATGCATTTGACGTTAATTTGATTCACAAAGCTTTGTTTGAATGTGTTTGACTTTCATTGGATTCAATTAGCTTTGTTTGAATGTGTTTGACTTTCAATTGATTCAATTAGCTTTGTAGATGCATTTGACATTTATTTTTATTCAAAAAGCTTTGTTTGAATGTGTTTGACTTTCATTTGATTTAATTAGCTTTGTTTCAATGTGTTTGGTTTAAAATTTGATTCAAAAAGCTTGTTTGAATGTGTTTAACTTTCAATTGATTCAATTAGCTTTGTAAAATGCATTTGACATTCATTTTATTCAAAAAAGCTTTGTTTGAATGTGTTTGACTTTCATTTGATTTAATTAGCTTAGTTGGAATGTGTTTGGCTTAAATTTGAATCATAAAGCTTGTTTGAATGTGTTTGACTTGCATTTCATTCTATTAGCTTTGTTTGAATGTGTTTGAATTTCAATTGATTCAATTAGATTTGTTTGAATGCATTAGACTTTAATTTGATTTAAAAAGCTTTTTTTGAAGGTGTTTGACTTTCTTTAGATTCAATTAGCTTTGTTTGAATGTGTTTGACTTTTATTTAATTGTATTTGCTTTGTAGAACGCATTTGACTTTCATTTGATTCAGTTAGCTTTGTGGAATGCATTTGACAATTATTTTATTCTAAAAGCTTTGTTTGAATGTGTTTGACTTTCATTTGATTTAATTAGCTTTGTTTGAACGTGTTTGGCTTAAATTCGATTCATAAAGCTTGTTTGAATGTGTTTGACATTAATTTGATTAAAATAGCTTTGTTTGAATGTGTTTGTCTCAAATATGACTCACAAAGCTTGTTTGAATGCATTTGACGTTAATTTGATTCACAAAGTTTTGTTTGAATCGGTTTGATTTTCATTATATTCAATTAGCTTTGTTTGAATGTGTTCGACTTTCATTTGATTCAATTAGGTTTGTTTGAAATTGTTTGACTTTCATTTGATTCAAGTAGCTTTGTTGAACGCATTAGAATTTAATTTGATTTAAAAAGCTTTATTTGAAAGTGTTTGACTTTCATTGGATTCAATTAGCTTTGTTTGAATGTGTTTAACTTTCATTTGATTCAATTAGGTTTGTTTGAATGTGTTTGACTTTCATTGGATTCAATTAGCTTTGTTTGAATGTGTTTGACTTTCATTTGATTCAATTAGCTTTGTAGAAGGCATTTGACTTTCATTTGATTCATTTAGCTTTGTGGAATGCATTTGACATTCATTTTTATTCAAAAAAGCTTTGTTTGAATGTGTTTGACTTTCATTTGATTTAAATAGCTTTGTTTGAATGTTTTTGGCTTAAATTTGATTCGTAAAGAACTTTCATTCGATTCAATTAGCTTAAATAAATGCATTTGACTTTCATTTGATTTAAAAAGCTTTGTTTGAATGTATTTGAGTTTCATTTGATTTAATTAGCTTTGTTGAATGCATTTGACGTTAATTTGATTCACAAAGCTTTGTTTGAATGTGTTTGACTTTCATTGGATTCAATTAGCTTTGTTTGAATGTGTTTGACATTCAATTGATTCAATTAGCTTTGTAGATTGCATTTGACATTTATTTTATTCAAAAAGCTTTGTTTGAATGTGTTTGACTTTCATTTGATTTAATTAGTTTTGTTTCAATGTGTTTGGCTTAAATTTGATTCAAAAACCTTTGTTTGAATGTCTTTGACTTTCATTTGATTCAATTAGCTTCGTTTGAATGTGTTTGACTTTCAATTGATTCAATTAGCTTTGTTTGAATGTGTTTGGCTTAAATTTTGATTCATAAAGCTTGTTTGAATGCATTTGACTTTCATTTGATTCAATTTGCTTTGTTGAATGCATTTGACATTAATTTGATTCACAAAGCTTTATTTGAATGTGTTTGACTTTGATTGGATTCAATTAGGTTTGTTTGAATGTCTTTGACTTTCATTCGTTTCAATTAGCTTTAATGAATGCATTTGACATTCATTTGATTCAAAAAGCTATAGTTGAATGTGTTTGACTTTCATTTGATTCAATTAGGTTTGTTTGAATGTGCTTGACTTTTATTTGATTCAATTAGCTTTATTTGAACGTGTTTGAAATTCATTTGATTCAATTAGCTTTGTTTGAATGTGTTTGACTTTCATTTGATTCAATTAGCTTTGTTGAATGCATTAGACTTTAATTTGATTTAAAAAAGCTTTATTTGAATGTGTTTAATATTCATTGGATTCAATTAGCTTTGTTTGAATGTGTATCACTTTTAATTGATTCAATTAGCTTTATAGAATGCATTTGACATTCATTTTATTCAAAAAGTTTTGTTTGAATGTGTTTGACTTTCCTTTGATTTAATTAGCTTTGTTTGAATGTGTTTGGCTTAAATTTGATTCAAAAACCTTTGTTTGAATGTGTTTGGCTTAAATTTGATTCATAAAGCTTGTTTGAATGTGTTTGGCTTTCAATTGATTCAATTAGCTTTGTAGAATGCATTTGACATTTATTTTATTCAAAAAGCTTTGTTTGAATGTGTTTGACTTTCATTTGATTTAATTAGTTTTGTTTCAATGTGTTTGGCTTAAATTTGATTCAAAAACCTTTGTTTGAGTGTGTTTGACTTTCATTTGATTCAATTAGCTTCGTTTGAATGTGTTTGACTTTCAATTGATTCAATTAGCTTTGTTTGAATGTGTTTGGCTTAAATTTGATTCATAAAGCTTGTTTGAATGTGTTTGACTTTCATTTGATTCAGTTAGCTTTGTTTGAATGTATTTGAGTTTCATTTGATTTAATTAGCTTTGTTGAATGCATTTGACGTTAATTTGATTCACAAAGCTTTGTTTGAATGTGTTTGACTTTCATTGGATTCAATTAGCTTTGTTTGAATGTGTTTGACTTTCAATTGATTCAATTAGCTTTGTAGAATGCATTTGACATTTATTTTATTCAAAAAGCTTTGTTTGAATGTGTTTGACTTTCATTTGATTTAATTAGCTTTGTTTTCAATGTGTTTTGGTTTAAATTTGATTCAAAAAAGCTTGTTTGAATGTGTTTAACTTTCAATTGATTTAATTAGCTTTGTAAAATGCATTTGACATTCATTTTATTCAAAAAGCTTTGTTTGAATGTGTTTGACTTTCATTTGATTTAATTAGCTTAGTTTGAATGTGTTTGGCTTAAATTTGAATCATAAAGCTTGTTTGAATGTGTTTGACTTGCGTTTCATTCTATTAGCTTTGTTTGAATGTGTTTGACTTTCAATTGATTCAATTAGCTTTGTTTGAATGCATTAGACTTTAATTTGATTTAAAAAGCTTTTTTTTGAATGTGTTTGACTTTCTTTGGATTCAATTAGCTTTGTTTGAATGTGTTTGACTTTTATTTAATTGTATTTGCTTTGTAGAACGCATTTGACTTTCATTTGATTCAGTTAGCTTTGTGGAATGCATTTGACATTTATTTTATTCTAAAAGCTTTGTTTGAATGTGTTTGACTTTCATTTGATTTAATTAGCTTTGTTTGAACGTGTTTGGCTTAAATTCGATTCATAAAGCTTGTTTGAATGTGTTTGACATTAATTTGATTAAAATAGTTTTGTTTGAATGTGTTTGTCTCAAATATGACTCACAAAGCTTGTTTGAATGCATTTGACGTTAATTTGATTCACAAAGTTTTGTTTGAATCGGTTTGATTTTCATTATATTCAATTAGCTTTGTTTGAATGTGTTCGACTTTCATTTGATTCAATTAGGTTTGTTTGAAATGTGTTTAACTTTCATTTGATTCAAGTAGCTTTGTTGAACGCATTAGACTTTCATTTGATTTAAAAAGCTCTATTTGAAAGTGTTTGACTTTCATTGGATTCAATTAGCTTTGTTTGAATGTGTTTAACTTTCATTTGATTCAATTAGGTTTTTTTGAATGTGTTTAACTTTCATTGGATTCAATTAGCTTTGTTTGAATGTGTTTGACTTTCATTTGATTCAATTAGCTTTGTAGAAGGCATTTGACTTTCATTTGATTCATTTAGCTTTGTGGAATGCATTTGACATTCATTTTTATTCAAAAAGCTTTGTTTGAATGTGTTTGACTTTCATTTGATTTAAACAGCTTTGTTTGAATGTGTTTGGCTTAAATTTGATTCATAAAGAACTTTCATTCGATTCAATTAGCTTAAATAAATGCATTTGACTTTCATTTGATTTAAAAAGCTTTGTTTGAATGTATTTGAGTTTCATTTGATTTAATTAGCTTTGTTGAATGCATTTGACGATAATTTGATTCACAAAGCTTTGTTTGAATGTGTTTGACTTTCATTGGATTCAATTAGCTTTGTTTGAATGTGTTTGACATTCAATTGATTCAATTAGCTTTGTAGATTGCATTTGACATTTATTTTATTCAAAAAGCTTTGTTTGAATGTGTTTGACTTTCATTTGATTTAATTAGTTTTGTTTCAATGTGTTTGGCTTAAATTTGATTCAAAAACCTTTGTTTGAATGTCTTTGACTTTCATTTGATTCAATTAGCTTCGTTTGAATGTGTTTGACTTTCAATTGATTCAATTAGCTTTGTTTGAATGTGTTTGGCTTAAATTTGATTCATAAAGCTTGTTTGAATGCATTTGACTTTCATTTGATTCAATTTGCTTTGTTGAATGCATTTGACATTAATTTGATTCACAAAGCTTTATTTGAATGTGTTTTGACTTTGATTGGATTCAATTAGGTTTGTTTGAATGTCTTTGACTTTCATTCGTTTCAATTAGCTTTAATGAATGCATTTGACATTCATTTGATTCAAAAAGCTATAGTTGAATGTGTTTGACTTTCATTTGATTCAATTAGGTTTGTTTGAATGTGCTTGACTTTTATTTGATTCAATTAGCTTTATTTGAACGTGTTTGAAATTCATTTGATTCAATTAGCTTTGTTTGAATGTGTTTGACTTTCATTTGATTCAATTAGCTTTGTTGAATGCATTAGACTTTAATTTGATTTAAAAAGCTTTATTTGAATGTGTTTAATATTCATTGGATTCAATTAGCTTTGTTTGAATGTGTATCACTTTTAATTGATTCAATTAGCTTTATAGAATGCATTTGACATTCATTTTATTCAAAAAGTTTTGTTTGAATGTGTTTGACTTTCCTTTGATTTAATTAGCTTTGTTTGAATGTGTTTGGCTTAAATTTGATTCAAAAACCTTTGTTTCAATGTGTTTGGCTTAAATTTGATTCATAAAGCTTGTTTGAATGTGTTTGGCTTTCAATTGATTCAATTAGCTTTGTAGAATGCATTTGACATTTATTTTATTCAAAAAGCTTTGTTTGAATGTGTTTGACTTTCATTTGATTTAATTAGCTTTGTTTCAATGTGTTTAGCTTAAATTTGATTCAAAAACCTTTGTTTGAGTGTGTTTAACTTTCATTTGATTCAATTAGCTTCGTTTGAATGTGTTTGACTTTCAATTGATTCAATTAGCTTTGTTTGAATGTGTTTGGCTTAAATTTGATTCATAAAGCTTGTTTGAATGTGTTTGACTTTCATTTGATTCAATTAGCTTTGTTTGAATGTATTTGAGTTTCATTTGATTTAATTAGCTTTGTTGAATGCATTTGACGTTAATTTGATTCACAAAGCTTTGTTTGAATGTGTTTGACTTTCATTGGATTCAATTAGCTTTGTTTGAATGTGTTTGACTTTCAATTGATTCAATTAGCTTTGTAGATGCATTTGACATTTATTTTATTCAAAAAGCTTTGTTTGAATGTGTTTGACTTTCATTTGATTTAATTAGCTTTGTTTCAATGTGTTTTGGTTTAAATTTGATTCAAAAAGCTTGTTTGAATGTGTTTAACTTTCAATTGATTCAATTAGCTTTGTAAAATGCATTTGACATTCATTTTATTCAAAAAGCTTTGTTTGAATGTGTTTGACTTTCATTTGATTTAATTAGCTTAGTTGGAATGTGTTTGGCTTAAATTTGAATCATAAAGCTTGTTTGAATGTGTTTGACTTGCATTTCATTCTATTAGCTTTGTTTGAATGTGTTTGAATTTCAATTGATTCAATTAGATTTGTTTGAATGCATTAGACTTTAATTTGATTTAAAAAGCTTTTTTTGAAGGTGTTTGACTTTCTTTAGATTCAATTAGCTTTGTTTGAATGTGTTTGACTTTTATTTAATTGTATTTGCTTTGTAGAACGCATTTGACTTTCATTTGATTCAGTTAGCTTTGTGGAATGCATTTGACAATTATTTTATTCTAAAAGCTTTGTTTGAATGTGTTTGACTTTCATTTGATTTAATTAGCTTTGTTTGAACGTGTTTGGCTTAAATTCGATTCATAAAGCTTGTTTGAATGTGTTTGACATTAATTTGATTAAAATAGCTTTGTTTGAATGTGTTTGTCTCAAATATGACTCACAAAGCTTGTTTGAATGCATTTGACGTTAATTTGATTCACAAAGTTTTGTTTGAATCGGTTTGATTTTCATTATATTCAATTAGCTTTGTTTGAATGTGTTCGACTTTCATTTGATTCAATTAGGTTTGTTTGAAATTGTTTGACTTTCATTTGATTCAAGTAGCTTTGTTGAACGCATTAGAATTTAATTTGATTTAAAAAGCTTTATTTGAAAGTGTTTGACTTTCATTGGATTCAATTAGCTTTGTTTGAATGTGTTTTAACTTTCATTTGATTCAATTAGGTTTGTTTGAATGTGTTTGACTTTCATTGGATTCAATTAGCTTTGTTTGAATGTGTTTGACTTTCATTTGATTCAATTAGCTTTGTAGAAGGCATTTGACTTTCATTTGATTCATTTAGCTTTGTGGAATGCATTTGACATTCATTTTTATTCAAAAAGCTTTGTTTGAATGTGTTTGACTTTCATTTGATTTAAATAGCTTTGTTTGAATGTTTTTGGCTTAAATTTGATTCGTAAAGAACTTTCATTCGATTCAATTAGCTTAAATAAATGCATTTGACTTTCATTTGATTTAAAAAGCTTTGTTTGAATGTATTTGAGTTTCATTTGATTTAATTAGCTTTGTTGAATGCATTTGACGTTAATTTGATTCACAAAGCTTTGTTTGAATGTGTTTGACTTTCATTGGATTCAATTAGCTTTGTTTGAATGTGTTTGACATTCAATTGATTCAATTAGCTTTGTAGATTGCATTTGACATTTATTTTATTCAAAAAGCTTTGTTTGAATGTGTTTGACTTTCATTTGATTTAATTAGTTTTGTTTCAATGTGTTTGGCTTAAATTTGATTCAAAAAACCTTTGTTTGAATGTCTTTGACTTTCATTTGATTCAATTAGCTTCGTTTGAATGTGTTTGACTTTCAATTGATTCAATTAGCTTTGTTTGAATGTGTTTGGCTTAAATTTGATTCATAAAGCTTGTTTGAATGCATTTGACTTTCATTTGATTCAATTTGCTTTGTTGAATGCATTTGACATTAATTTGATTCACAAAGCTTTATTTGAATGTGTTTGACTTTGATTGGATTCAATTAGGTTTGTTTGAATGTCTTTGACTTTCATTCGTTTCAATTAGCTTTAATGAATGCATTTGACATTCATTTGATTCAAAAAGCTATAGTTGAATGTGTTTGACTTTCATTTGATTCAATTAGGTTTGTTTTGAATGTGCTTGACTTTTATTTGATTCAATTAGCTTTATTTGAACGTGTTTGAAATTCATTTGATTCAATTAGCTTTGTTTGAATGTGTTTGACTTTCATTTGATTCAATTAGCTTTGTTGAATGCATTAGACTTTAATTTGATTTAAAAAGCTTTATTTGAATGTGTTTAATATTCATTGGATTCAATTAGCTTTGTTTGAATGTGTATCACTTTTAATTGATTCAATTAGCTTTATAGAATGCATTTGACATTCATTTTATTCAAAAAGTTTTGTTTGAATGTGTTTGACTTTCCTTTGATTTAATTAGCTTTGTTTGAATGTGTTTGGCTTAAATTTGATTCAAAAACCTTTGTTTGAATGTGTTTGGCTTAAATTTGATTCATAAAGCTTGTTTGAATGTGTTTGGCTTTCAATTGATTCAATTAGCTTTGTAGAATGCATTTGACATTTATTTTATTCAAAAAGCTTTGTTTGAATGTGTTTGACTTTCATTTGATTTAATTAGCTTTGTTTCAATGTGTTTAGCTTAAATTTGATTCAAAAACCTTTGTTTGAGTGTGTTTAACTTTCATTTGATTCAATTAGCTTCGTTTGAATGTGTTTGACTTTCAATTGATTCAATTAGCTTTGTTTGAATGTGTTTGGCTTAAATTTGAATTCATAAAGCTTGTTTGAATGTGTTTGACTTTCATTTGATTCAATTAGCTTTGTTTGAATGTATTTGAGTTTCATTTGATTTAATTAGCTTTGTTGAATGCATTTGACGTTAATTTGATTCACAAAGCTTTGTTTGAATGTGTTTGACTTTCATTGGATTCAATTAGCTTTGTTTGAATGTGTTTGACTTTCAATTGATTCAATTAGCTTTGTAGATGCATTTGACATTTATTTTATTCAAAAAGCTTTGTTTGAATGTGTTTGACTTTCATTTGATTTAATTAGCTTTGTTTCAATGTGTTTGGTTTAAATTTGATTCAAAAAGCTTGTTTGAATGTGTTTAACTTTCAATTGATTCAATTAGCTTTGTAAAATGCATTTGACATTCATTTTATTCAAAAAAGCTTTGTTTGAATGTGTTTGACTTTCATTTGATTTAATTAGCTTAGTTTGGAATGTGTTTGGCTTAAATTTGAATCATAAAGCTTGTTTGAATGTGTTTGACTTGCATTTCATTCTATTAGCTTTGTTTGAATGTGTTTGAACTTTCAATTGATTCAATTAGATTTGTTTGAATGCATTAGACTTTAATTTGATTTAAAAAGCTTTTTTTGAAGGTGTTTGACTTTCTTTAGATTCAATTAGCTTTGTTTGAATGTGTTTGACTTTTATTTAATTGTATTTGCTTTGTAGAACGCATTTGACTTTCATTTGATTCAGTTAGCTTTGTGGAATGCATTTGACAATTATTTTATTCTAAAAGCTTTGTTTGAATGTGTTTGACTTTCATTTGATTTAATTAGCTTTGTTTGAACGTGTTTGGCTTTAAATTCGATTCATAAAGCTTGTTTGAATGTGTTTGACATTAATTTGATTAAAATAGCTTTGTTTGAATGTGTTTGTCTCAAATATGACTCACAAAGCTTGTTTGAATGCATTTGACGTTAATTTGATTCACAAAGTTTTGTTTGAATCGGTTTGATTTTCATTATATTCAATTAGCTTTGTTTGAATGTGTTCGACTTTCATTTGATTCAATTAGGTTTGTTTGAAATTGTTTGACTTTCATTTGATTCAAGTAGCTTTGTTGAACGCATTAGAATTTAATTTGATTTAAAAAGCTTTATTTGAAAGTGTTTGACTTTCATTGGATTCAATTAGCTTTGTTTGAATGTGTTTAACTTTCATTTGATTCAATTAGGTTTGTTTGAATGTGTTTGACTTTCATTGGATTCAATTAGCTTTGTTTGAATGTGTTTGACTTTCATTTGATTCAATTAGCTTTGTAGAAGGCATTTGACTTTCATTTGATTCATTTAGCTTTGTGGAATGCATTTGACATTCATTTTTATTCAAAAAGCTTTGTTTGAATGTGTTTGACTTTCATTTGATTTAAATAGCTTTGTTTGAATGTTTTTGGCTTAAATTTGATTCGTAAAGAACTTTCATTCGATTCAATTAGCTTAAATAAATGCATTTGACTTTCATTTGATTTAAAAAGCTTTGTTTGAATGTATTTGAGTTTCATTTGATTTAATTAGCTTTGTTGAATGCATTTGACGTTAATTTGATTCACAAAGCTTTGTTTGAATGTGTTTGACTTTCATTGGATTCAATTAGCTTTGTTTGAATGTGTTTGACATTCAATTGATTCAATTAGCTTTGTAGATTGCATTTGACATTTATTTTATTCAAAAAGCTTTGTTTGAATGTGTTTGACTTTCATTTGATTTAATTAGTTTTGTTTCAATGTGTTTGGCTTAAATTTGATTCAAAAACCTTTGTTTGAATGTGTTTGACTTTCATTTGATTCAAAACCTTTGTTTGAATGTGTTTGACTTTCATTTGATTCAATTAGCTTCGTTTGAATGTGTTTGACTTTCAATTGATTCAATTAGCTTTGTTTGAATGTGTTTGGCTTAAATTTGATTCATAAAGCTTGTTTGAATGCATTTGACTTTCATTTGATTCAATTTGCTTTGTTGAATGCATTTGACATTAATTTGATTCACAAAGCTTTATTTGAATGTGTTTGACTTTGATTGGATTCAATTAGGTTTGTTTGAATGTCTTTGACTTTCATTCGATTCAATTAGCTTTAATGAATGCATTTGACATTCATTTGATTCAAAAAGCTATAGTTGAATGTGTTTGACTTTCATTTGATTCAATTAGGTTTGTTTGAATGTGCTTGACTTTTATTTGATTCAATTAGCTTTATTTGAATGTGTTTGAAATTCATTTGATTCAATTAGCTTTGTTTGAATGTGTTTGACTTTCATTTGATTCAATTAGCTTTGTTGAATGCATTAGACTTTAATTTGATTTAAAAAGCTTTATTTGAATGTGTTTAATATTCATTGGATTCAATTAGCTTTGTTTGAATGTGTATCACTTTTAATTGATTCAATTAGCTTTATAGAATGCATTTGACATTCATTTTATTCAAAAAGTTTTGTTTGAATGTGTTTGACTTTCCTTTGATTTAATTAGCTTTGTTTGAATGTGTTTGGCTTAAATTTGATTCAAAAACCTTTGTTTGAATGTGTTTGGCTTAAATTTGATTCAAAAAGCTTGTTTGAATGTGTTTGGCTTTCAATTGATTCAATTAGCTTTGTAGAATGCATTTGACATTTATTTTATTCAAAAAGCTTTGTTTGAATGTGTTTGACTTTCATTTGATTTAATTAGCTTTGTTTCAATGTGTTTAGCTTAAATTTGATTCAAAAACCTTTGTTTGAGTGTGTTTGACTTTCATTTGATTCAATTAGCTTCGTTTGAATGTGTTTGACTTTCAATTGATTCAATTAGCTTTGTTTGAATGTGTTTGGCTTAAATTTAATTCATAAAGCTTGTTTGAATGTGTTTGACTTTCATTTGATTCTATTAGCTTTGTTTGAATGTATTTGAGTTTCATTTGATTTAATTAGCTTTGTTGAATGCATTTGACGTTAATTTGATTCACAAAGCTTTGTTTGAATGTGTTTGACATTCATTGGATTCAATTAGCTTTGTTTGAATGTGTTTGACTTTCAATTGATTCAATTAGCTTTGTAGAATTCATTTGACATTTATTTTATTCAAAAAGCTTTGTTTGAATGTGTTTGACTTTCATTTGATTTAATTAGCTTTGTTTCAATGTGTTTGGTTTAAATTTGATTCAAAAAGCTTGTTTGAATGTGTTTAACTTTCAATTGATTCAATTAGCTTTGTAAAATGCATTTGACATTCATTTTATTCAAAAAGCTTTGTTTGAATGTGTTTGACTTTCATTTGATTTAATTAGCTTAGTTTGAATGTGTTTGGCTTAAATTTGAATCATAAAGCTTGTTTGAATGTGTTTGACTTGCATTTCATTCTATTAGCTTTGTTTGAATGTGTTTGACTTTCAATTGATTCAATTAGCTTTGTTTAAATGCATTTGACTGTAATTTGATTTAAAAAAGCTTTTTTTGAATGTGTTTGACTTTCTTTGGATTCAATTAGCTTTGTTTGAATGTGTTTGACTTTTATTTGATTATATTAGCTTTGTAGAACGCATTTGACTTTCATTTGATTCATTTAGCTTTGTGGAATGCATTTGACATTTATTTTATTCTGAAAGCTTTGTTTGAATGTGTTTGACTTTCATTTGATTTAATTAGCTTTGTTTGAACGTGTTTGGCTTAAATTCGATTCATAAAGCTTGTTGGAATGTGTTTGACATTAATTTGATTAAAATAGCTTTGTTTGAATGTGTTTTGTCTCAAATATGATTCATAAAGCATGTTTGAATGCATTTGACGTTAATTTGATTCACAAAGTTTTGTTTGAATCGGTTTGATTTTCATTATATTCAATTAGCTTTGTTTGAATGTGTTTGACTTTCATTTGATTCAATTAGGTTTGTTTGAATGTGTTTGACTTTCATTTGATTCAAGTAGCTTTGTTGAACGCATTAGACTTTAACTTGATTTAAAAAGCTTTATTTGAAAGTGTTTGACTTTCATTGGATTCAATTAGCTTTGTTTGAATGTGTTTGACTTTCATTTGATTCAATTAGGTTTGTTTGAATGTGTTTGACTTTCATTGGATTCAATTAGCTTTGTTTGAATGTGTTTGACTTTCATTTGATTCAATTAGCTTTGTAGAAGGCATTTGACTTTCATTTGATTCATTTAGCTTTGTGGAATGCATTTGACATTCATTTTTATTCAAAAAGCTTTGTTTGAATGTGTTTGACTTTCATTTGATTTAAATAGCTTTGTTTGAATGTTTTTGGCTTACATTTGATTCATAAAGAACTTTCATTCGATTCAATTAGCTTAAATAAATGCATTTGACTTTCATTTGATTTAAAAAGCTTTGTTTGAATGTATTTGAGTTTCATTTGATTTAATTAGCTTTGTTGAATGCATTTGACGTTAATTTGATTCACAAAGCTTTTTTTGAATGTGTTTGACTTTCATTGGATTCAATTAGCTTTGTTTGAATGTGTTTGACATTCAATTGATTCAATTAGCTTTGTAGAATGCATTTGACATTTATTTTATTCAAAAAGCTTTGTTTGAATGTGTTTGACTTTCATTTGATTTAATTAGTTTTGTTTCAATGTGTTTGGCTTAAATTTGATTGAAAAACCTTTGTTTGAATGTGTTTGACTTTCATTTGATTCAATTAGCTTCGTTTGAATGTGTTTGACTTTCAATTGATTCAATTAGCTTTGTTTGAATGTGTTTGGCTTAAATTTGATTCATAAAGCTTGTTTGAATGCATTTGACTTTCATTTGATTCAATTTGCTTTGTTGAATGCATTTGACATTAATTTGATTCACAAAGCTTTATTTGAATGTGTTTGACTTTGATAGGATTCAATTAGGTTTGTTTGAATGTCTTTGACTTTCATTCGATTCAATTAGCTTTAATGAATGCATTTGACATTCATTTGATTCAAAAAGCTATAGTTGAATGTGTTTGACTTTTCATTTGATTCAATTAGGTTTGTTTGAATGTGCTTGACTTTTATTTGATTCAATTAGCTTTATTTGAATGTGTTTGAAATTCATTTGATTCAATTAGCTTTGTTTGAATGTGTTTGACTTTCATTTGATTCAATTATCTTTGTTGAATGCATTAGACTTTAATTTGATTTAAAAGCTTTATTTGAATGTGTTTAATATTCATTCGATTCAATTAGCTTTGTTTGAATGTGTATCACTTTTAATTGATTCAATTAGCTTTATAGAATGCATTTGACATTCATTTTATTCAAAAAGTTTTGTTTGAATGTGTTTGACTTTCCTTTGATTTAATTAGCTTTGTTTGAATGTGTTTGGCTTAAATTTGATTCAAAAACCTTTGTTTGAATGTGTTTGGCTTAAATTTGATTCATAAAGCTTGTTTGAATGTGTTTGGCTTTCAATTGATTCAATTAGCTTTGTAGAATGCATTTGACATTTATTTTATTCAAAAAGCTTTGTTTGAATGTGTTTGACTTTCATTTGATTTAATTAGCTTTGTTTCAATGTGTTTGGCTTAAATTTGATTCAAAAACCTTTGTTTGAGTGTGTTTGACTTTCATTTGATTTAATTAGCTTCTTTCAATTGATTCAATTAGCTTTGTTTGAATGTGTTTGGCTTAAATTTGATTCATAAAGCAAGTTTGAATGTGTTTGACTTTCATTTGATTCAATTAGCTTTGTTTGAATGTATTTGAGTTTCATTTGATTTAATTAGCTTTGTTGAATGCATTTGACGTTAATTTGATTCACAAAGCTTTGTTTTGAATGTGTTTGACTTTCATTGGATTCAATTAGCTTTGTTTGAATGTGTTTGACTTTCAATTGATTCAATTAGCTTTGTAGAATGCATTTGATATTTATTTTATTCAAAAAGCTTTGTTTGAATGTGTTTTACTTTCATTTGATTTAATTAGCTTTGTTTCAATGTGTTTGGTTTAAATATGATTCAAAAAGCTTGTTTTGAATGTGTTTAACTTTCAATTGATTCAATTAGCTTTGTAAAATGCATTTGACATTCATTTTATTCAAAAAGCTTTGTTTGAATGTGTTTGACTTTCATTTGATTTAATTAGCTTAGTTTGAATGTGTTTGGCTTAAATTTGAATCATAAAGCTTGTTTGAATGTGTTTGACTTGCATTTCATTCTATTAGCTTTGTTTGAATGTGTTTGACTTTCAATTGATTCAATTAGCTTTGTTTGAATGCATTTGACTGTAATTTGATTTAAAAAGCTTTTTTTGAATGTGTTTGACTTTCTTTGGATTCAATTAGCTTTGTTTGAATGTGTTTGACTTTAATTTGATTATATTAGCTTTGTAGAACACATTTGACTTTCATTTGATTCATTTAGCTTTGTGGAATGCATTTGACATTTATTTTATTCTAAAAGCTTTGTTTTGAATGTGTTTGACTTTCATTTGATTTAATTAGCTTTGTTTGAACGTGTTTGGCTTAAATTCGATTCATAAAGCTTGATTGAATGTGTTTGACATTAATTTGATTAAAATAGCTTTGTTTTGAATGTGTTTGTCTCAAATATGACTCACAAAGCTTGTTTGAATGCATTTGACGTTAATTTGATTCACAAAGTTTTGTTTGAATCGGTTTGATTTTCATTATATTCAATTAGCTTTGTTTGAATGTGTTCGACTTTCATTTGATTCAATTAGGTTTGTTTGAATGTGTTTGACTTTCATTTGATTCAAGTAGCTTTGTTGAACGCATTAGACTTTAATTTGATTTAAAAAGCTTTATTTGAAAGTGTTTGACTTTCATTGGATTCAATTAGCTTTGTTTGAATGTGTTTAACTTTCATTTGATTCAATTAGGTTTGTTTGAATGTGTTTGACTTTCATTGGATTCAATTAGCTGTGTTTGAATGTGTTTGACTTTCATTTGATTCAATTAGCTTTGTAGAAGGTATTTGACTTTCATTTGATTCATTTAGCTTTGTGGAATGCATTTGACATTCATTTTTATTCAAAAAGCTTTGTTTGAATGTGTTTGACTTTCATTTGATTTAAATAGCTTTGTTTGAATGTTTTTGGCTTAAATTTGATTCATAAAGAACTTTCATTCGATTCAATTAGCTTAAATAAATGCATTTGACTTTCATTTGATTTAAAAAGCTTTGTTTGAATGTATTTGAGTTTCATTTGATTTAATTAGCTTTGTTGAATGCATTTGACGTTAATTTGATTTACAAAGCTTTTTTTGAATGTGTTTGACTTTCATTGGATTCAATTAGCTTTGTTTGAATGTGTTTTGACATTCAATTGATTCAATTAGCTTTGTAGAATGCATTTGACATTTATTTTATTCAAAAAGCTTTGTTTGAATGTGTTTGACTTTCATTTGATTTAATTAGTTTTTGTTTCAATGTGTTTGGCTTAAATTTGATTCAAAAACCTTTGTTTGAATGTGTTTGACTTTCATTTGATTCAATTAGCTTCGTTTGAATGTGTTTGACTTTCAATTGATTCAATTAGCTTTGTTTGAATGTGTTTGGCTTAAATTTGATTCATAAAGCTTGTTTGAATGCATTTGACTTTCATTTGATTCAATTTGCTTTGTTGAATGCATTTGACATTAATTTGATTCACAAAGCTTTATTTGAATGTGTTTGACTTTGATTGGATTCAATTAGGTTTGTTTGAATGTCTTTGACTTTCATTCGATTCAATTAGCTTTAATGAATGCATTTGACATTCATTTGATTCAAAAAGCTATAGTTGAATGTGTTTGACTTTCATTTGATTCAATTAAGTTTGTTTGAATGTGCTTGACTTTTATTTGATTCAATTAGCTTTATTTGAATGTGTTTGAAATTCATTTGATTCAATTAGCTTTGTTTGAATGTGTTTGACTTTCATTTGATTCAATTAGCTTTGTTGAATGCATTAGACTTTAATTTTTTTTAAAAAGCTTTATTTGAATGTGTTTAATTTTCATTGGATTCAATTAGCTTTGTTTGAATGTGTATCACTTTTAATTGATTCAATTAGCTTTATAGAATGCATTTGACATTCATTTTATTCAAAAAGTTTTGTTTGAATGTGTTTGACTTTCCTTTGATTTAATTAGCTTTGTTTGAATGTGTTTGGCTTAAATTTGATTCAAAAACCTTTGTTTGAATGTGTTTGGCTTAAATTTGATTCATAAAGCTTGTTTGAATGTGTTTGGCTTTCAATTGATTCAATTAGCTTTGTAGAATGCATTTGACATTTATTTTATTCAAAAAGCTTTGTTTGAATGTGTTTGACTTTCATTTGATTTAATTAGCTTTGTTTCAATGTGTTTGGCTTAAATTTGATTCAAAAACCTTTGTTTGAGTGTGTTTGACTTTCATTTGATTCAATTAGCTTCGTTTGAATGTGTTTGACTTTCAATTGATTCAATTAGCTTTGTTTGAATGTGTTTGGCTTAAATTTGATTCATAAAGCTTGTTTGAATGCATTTGACTTTCATTTGATTCAATTTGCTTTGTTGAATGCATTTGACATTAATTTGATTCACAAAGCTTTATTTGAATGTGTTTGACTTTGATTGGATTCAATTAGGTTTGTTTGAATGTCTTTGACTTTCATTCGATTCAATTAGCTTTAATGAATGCATTTGACATTCATTTGATTCAAAAAGCTATAGTTGAATGTGTTTGACTTTCATTTGATTCAATTAAGTTTGTTTGAATGTGCTTGACTTTTATTTGATTCAATTAGCTTTATTTGAATGTGTTTGAAATTCATTTGATTCAATTAGCTTTGTTTGAATGTGTTTGACTTTCATTTGATTCAATTAGCTTTGTTGAATGCATTAGACTTTAATTTTTTTTAAAAAGCTTTATTTGAATGTGTTTAATTTTCATTGGATTCAATTAGCTTTGTTTGAATGTGTATCACTTTTAATTGATTCAATTAGCTTTATAGAATGCATTTGACATTCATTTTATTCAAAAAGTTTTGTTTGAATGTGTTTGACTTTCCTTTGATTTAATTAGCTTTGTTTGAATGTGTTTGGCTTAAATTTGATTCAAAAACCTTTGTTTGAATGTGTTTGGCTTAAATTTGATTCATAAAGCTTGTTTGAATGTGTTTGGCTTTCAATTGATTCAATTAGCTTTGTAGAATGCATTTGACATTTATTTTATTCAAAAAGCTTTTGTTTGAATGTGTTTGACTTTTCATTTGATTTAATTAGCTTTGTTTCAATGTGTTTGGCTTAAATTTGATTCAAAAACCTTTGTTTGAGTGTGTTTGACTTTCATTTGATTTAATTAGCTTCTTTCAATTGATTCAATTAGCTTTGTTTGAATGTGTTTGGCTTAAATTTGATTCATAAAGCAAGTTTGAATGTGTTTGACTTTCATTTGATTCAATTAGCTTTGTTTGAATGTATTTGAGTTTCATTTGATTTAATTAGCTTTGTTGAATGCATTTGACGTTAATTTGATTCACAAAGCTTTGTTTGAATGTGTTTGACTTTCATTGGATTCAATTAGCTTTGTTTGAATGTGTTTGACTTTCAATTGATTCAATTAGCTTTGTAGAATGCATTTGATATTTATTTTATTCAAAAAGCTTTGTTTGAATGTGTTTTACTTTCATTTGATTTAATTAGCTTTGTTTCAATGTGTTTGGTTTAAAATATGATTCAAAAAGCTTGTTTGAATGTGTTTAACTTTCAATTGATTCAATTAGCTTTGTAAAATGCATTTGACATTCATTTTATTCAAAAAGCTTTGTTTGAATGTGTTTTGACTTTCATTTGATTTAATTAGCTTAGTTTGAATGTGTTTGGCTTAAATTTGAATCATAAAGCTTGTTTGAATGTGTTTGACTTGCATTTCATTCTATTAGCTTTGTTTGAATGTGTTTGACTTTCAATTGATTCAATTAGCTTTGTTTGAATGCATTTGACTGTAATTTGATTTAAAAAGCTTTTTTTGAATGTGTTTGACTTTCTTTGGATTCAATTAGCTTTGTTTGAATGTGTTTGACTTTAATTTGATTATATTAGCTTTGTAGAACACATTTGACTTTCATTTGATTCATTTAGCTTTGTGGAATGCATTTGACATTTATTTTATTCTAAAAGCTTTGTTTGAATGTGTTTGACTTTCATTTGATTTAATTAGCTTTGTTTGAACGTGTTTGGCTTAAATTCGATTCATAAAGCTTGATTGAATGTGTTTGACATTAATTTGATTAAAATAGCTTTGTTTGAATGTGTTTGTCTCAAATATGACTCACAAAGCTTGTTTGAATGCATTTGACGTTAATTTGATTCACAAAGTTTTGTTTGAATCGGTTTGATTTTCATTATATTCAATTAGCTTTGTTTGAATGTGTTCGACTTTCATTTGATTCAATTAGGTTTGTTTGAATGTGTTTGACTTTCATTTGATTCAAGTAGCTTTGTTGAACGCATTAGACTTTAATTTGATTTAAAAAAGCTTTATTTGAAAGTGTTTGACTTTCATTGGATTCAATTAGCTTTGTTTGAATGTGTTTAACTTTCATTTGATTCAATTAGGTTTGTTTGAATGTGTTTGACTTTCATTGGATTCAATTAGCTGTGTTTGAATGTGTTTGACTTTCATTTGATTCAATTAGCTTTGTAGAAGGTATTTGACTTTCATTTGATTCATTTAGCTTTGTGGAATGCATTTGACATTCATTTTTATTTCAAAAAGCTTTGTTTGAATGTGTTTGACTTTCATTTGATTTAAATAGCTTTGTTTGAATGTTTTTGGCTTAAATTTGATTCATAAAGAACTTTCATTCGATTCAATTAGCTTAAATAAATGCATTTGACTTTCATTTGATTTAAAAAGCTTTGTTTGAATGTATTTGAGTTTCATTGATTTAATTAGCTTTGTTGAATGCATTTGACGTTAATTTGATTTACAAAGCTTTTTTTTGAATGTGTTTGACTTTCATTGGATTCAATTAGCTTTGTTTGAATGTGTTTGACATTCAATTGATTCAATTAGCTTTGTAGAATGCATTTGACATTTATTTTTATTCAAAAAGCTTTGTTTGAATGTGTTTGACTTTCATTTGATTTAATTAGTTTTGTTTCAATGTGTTTGGCTTAAATTTGATTCAAAAAACCTTTGTTTGAATGTGTTTGACTTTCATTTGATTCAATTAGCTTCGTTTGAATGTGTTTGACTTTCAATTGATTCAATTAGCTTTGTTTGAATGTGTTTGGCTTAAATTTGATTCATAAAGCTTGTTTGAATGCATTTGACTTTCATTTGATTCAATTTGCTTTGTTGAATGCATTTGACATTAATTTGATTCACAAAGCTTTATTTGAATGTGTTTGACTTTGATTGGATTCAATTAGGTTTGTTTGAATGTCTTTGACTTTCATTCGATTCAATTAGCTTTAATGAATGCATTTGACATTCATTTTGATTCAAAAAGCTATAGTTGAATGTGTTTGACTTTCATTTGATTCAATTAAGTTTGTTTGAATGTGCTTGACTTTTATTTGATTCAATTAGCTTTATTTGAATGTGTTTGAAATTCATTTGATTCAATTAGCTTTGTTTGAATGTGTTTGACTTTCATTTGATTCAATTAGCTTTGTTGAATGCATTAGACTTTAATTTTTTTTTAAAAAGCTTTATTTGAATGTGTTTAATTTTCATTGGATTCAATTAGCTTTGTTTGAATGTGTATCACTTTTAATTGATTCAATTAGCTTTATAGAATGCATTTGACATTCATTTTATTCAAAAAGTTTTGTTTGAATGTGTTTGACTTTCCTTTGATTTAATTAGCTTTGTTTGAATGTGTTTGGCTTAAATTTGATTCAAAAACCTTTGTTTGAATGTGTTTTGGCTTAAATTTGATTCATAAAGCTTGTTTTGAAATGTGTTTGGCTTTCAATTGATTCAATTAGCTTTGTAGAATGCATTTGACATTTATTTTATTCAAAAAAGCTTTGTTTGAATGTGTTTGACTTTCATTTGATTTAATTAGCTTTGTTTCAATGTGTTTGGCTTAAATTTGATTCAAAAAACCTTTGTTTGAGTGTGTTTGACTTTCATTTGATTCAATTAGCTTCGTTGAATGTGTTTGACTTTCAATTGATTCAATTAGCTTTGTTTGAATGTGTTTGGGCTTAAATTTGATTCATAAAGCTTGTTTGAATGTGTTTGACTTTCATTTGATTCAATTAGCTTTGTTTGAATGTATTTGAGTTTCATTTGATTTAATTAGCTTTGTTGAATGCATTTGACGTTATTTGATTCACAAAGCTTTGTTTGAATGTGTTTGACTTTCATTGGATTCAATTAGCTTTGTTTGAATGTGTTTGACTTTTAATTGATTCAATTAGCTTTGTAGAATGCATTTGACATTTATTTTATTCAAAAAGCTTTGTTTGAATGTGTTTGACTTTCATTTGATTTAATTAGCTTTGTTTCAATGTGTTTGGTTTAAATTTGATTCAAAAATCTTGTTTGAATGTGTTTAACTTTCAATTGATTCAATTAGCTTTGTAAAATGCATTTTACATTCATTTTATTCAAAAAGCTTTGTTTGAATGTGTTTGACTTTCATTTGATTTAATTAGCTTAGTTTGAATGTGTTTGGCTTAAATTTGAATCGTAAAGCTTGTTTGAATGTGTTTGACTTGCATTTCATTCTATTAGCTTTGTTTGAATGTGTTTGACTTTCAATTGATTCAATTAGCTTTGTTTGAATGCATTTGACTGTAATTTGATTTAAAAAGCTTTTTTTGAATGTGTTTGACTTTCTTTGGATTCAATTAGCTTTGTTTGAATGTGTTTGACTTTTATTTGATTATATTAGCTTTGTAGAACGCATTTGACTTTCATTTGATTCATTTAGCTTTGTGGAATGCATTTGACATTTATTTTATTCTAAAAGCTTTGTTTGAATGTGTTTGACTTTCATTTGATTTAATTAGCTTTGTTTGAATGTGTTTGTCTTAAATTCGATTCATAAAGCTTGTTTGAATGTGTTTGACATTAATTTGATTAAAATAGCTTTGTTTGAATGTGTTTGTCTCAAATATGATTCATAAAGCTTGTTTGAATGCATTTGACGTTAATTTGATTCACAAAGTTTTGTTTGAATCGGTTTGATTTTCATTATATTCAATTAGCTTTGTTTGAATGTGTTTGACTTTCATCTGATTCAATTAGGTTTGTAAGAATGTGTTTGACTTTCATTTGATTCAAGTAGCTTTGTTGAACGCATTAGACTTTAATTTGATTTAAAAAGCTTTATTTGAAAGTGTTTGACTTTCATTGGATTCAATTAGCTTTGTTTGAGTGTTTGGCTTAAATTCGATTCATAAAGCTTGTTGGAATGTGTTTGACATTAATTTGATTAAAATAGCTTTGTTTGAATGTGTTTGTCTCAAATATGATTCATAAAGCATGTTTGAATGCATTTGACGTTAATTTGATTCAAAGTTTTGTTTGAATCGGTTTGATTTTCATTATATTTAATTAGCTTTGTTTGAATGTGTTTGACTTTCATTTGATTCAATTAGGTTTGTTTAAATGTGTTTGACTTTCATTTGATTCAAGTAGCTTTGTTGAACGCATTAGACTTTAATTTGATTTAAAAAGCTTTATTTGAAAGTGTTTGACTTTCATTGGATTCAATTAGCTTTGTTTGAATGTGTTTGACTTTCATTTGATTCAATTAGGTTTGTTTGAATGTGTTTGACTTTCATTGGATTCAAAGCTTTGTTGAATGTGTTTGACTTTCATTTGATTTAATAGCTTTGTTTGAATGTTTTTGGCTTAAATTTGATTCATAAAGAACTTTCATTCGATTCAATTAGCTTAAATAAATGCATTTGACTTTCATTTGATTTAAAAAGCTTTGTTTGAATGTATTTGAGTTTCATTTGATTTAATTAGCATTGTTTGAATGCATTTGACGTTAATTTGATTCACAAAGCTTTTTTTGAATGTGTTTGACTTTCATTGGATTCAATTAGCTTTGTTTGAATGTGTTTGACATTCAATTGATTCAATTAGCTTTGTAGAATGCATTTGACATTTATTTTATTCAAAAAGCTTTGTTTGAATGTGTTTGACTTTCATTTGATTTAATTAGTTTTGTTTCAATGTGTTTGGCTTAAATTTGATTCAAAAACCTTTGTTTGAATGTGTTTGACTTTCATTTGATTCAATTAGCTTCGTTTGAATGTGTTTGACTTTCAATTGATTCAATTAGCTTTGTTTGAATGTGTTTGGCTTAAATTTGATTCATAAAGCTTGTTTGAATGCATTTGACTTTCATTTGATTCAATTTGCTTTGTTGAATGCATTTGACATTAATTTGATTCACAAAGCTTTATTTGAATGTGTTTGACTTTGATTGGATTCAATTAGGTTTGTTTGAATGTCTTTGACTTTCATTCGATTCAATTAGCTTTAATGAATGCATTTGACATTCATTTGATTCAAAAAGCTATAGTTGAATGTGTTTGACTTTCATTTGATTCAATTAGGTTTGTTTGAATGTGCTTGACTTTTATTTGATTCAATTAGCTTTATTTGAATGTGTTTGAAATTCATTTGATTCAATTAGCTTTGTTTGAATGTGTTTGACTTTCATTTGATTCAATTAGCTTTGTTGAATGCATTAGACTTTAATTTGATTTAAAAGCTTTATTTGAATGTGTTTAATTTTCATTGGATTCAATTAGCTTTGTTTGAATGTGTATCACTTTTAATTGATTCAATTAGCTTTATAGAATGCATTTGACATTCATTTTATTCAAAAAGTTTTGTTGAATGTGTTTGACTTTCTTTGATTTAATTAGCTTTGTTT
>NW_018742496.1:0-21828 GCF_001683475.1 Chenopodium quinoa
TAGACCCGTCTTTGAGACCTCTAAAAAAGTCAGTATAAGCTACCTCATCCGGTAACCCTTGAATCTGTATTCTCATCAGGTTGAACCGCCTGATGTAGGAACGAAGCCCCTCCTTTTCACCCTGCTGAATTGTTCCCAAATCAAGGGTCGTTTTCTTCGCAGGGATGTTCATTGCAAAGTTGGAGGCAAATAAGTAAGCAAGCGTCCTGAAACTGTTTACACAACCAGTCGGCAGGTTGCCGAACCATTGCTGTGCAATTCCCTTGAGAGTTGCTGGGAAACACTTGCACCAAGTGGGATCATCCAACCCTTGAAGGTACATCAGGTTGGTGAATGCCATCAGATGGTCTTCCGGGTTAGTAGTGCCATCATAGGCGTCTACTAAAACATTTTTTACTTTGGCCGGCTGAGCGGCTTCAGTAATTTCCTTGGAGAAGGCCGACGGCTGTTCACCAAGTCTAAGCAGCCGTAGCTGCCAGTCCATAGGTTGGACGTTTTTTTGCTGCAGGTCCACCAAATGGAGGTGGCTGCATAAAATATTGTTGTTGCGGCACAAATGGTAAATTTGGTACCGCCTGCGCACTATGAAAGCCAGACTGACGGGAGGTGCCGCCTGACTGACTCTCATGGTACGACTGAGTTGGCCTCATCGAGGCATTTCGCAAACTGTCCTGAAAATTTGAAGTAGAAGCCGACTCTGATAATCGGTTACTCTTCTTCTGCTCTAGCAGGTGCCGAGCATCTGTGAACGTTTGCTTTGACCCGTCCGCCTGAATATGACGAACCGGTTTCCTATTTCCCGTAGGATAACGGAGTTTTGTGAAATCAAGAGCAGACGGCTCCCGCTTCTTAGATTTAGGATGGGGAGTCGCCTCTCGCCCTTGAACTGGCTTCCTCTTCAGTGAAGTGGAAGGTTTTTTGGCCGCCTGCTCTTTGACTGAAGCAGGCGGTTTTTTTGTTGATCAACTCTTGGATCTCTCCCTTGAATCCCCTCATGAAGGTCATGAGTTCGTTCCTTGTGATGGGAGCAGACCCATCAGTCGGCTGTTGCCGAGCAAGCGGTGCGCCTGCTGGCTCGCTTCCTGTTTGAAGATACTCCCGTTCCCTTATTTCAGTATGACGGGTACGGCGGGCCCTTAGGGTCCCGTCTGGAGCTGTATGAGTTTCAACTTCAAATTCACTTTCGGTATCATGGTCCGACTGAACTTGAGGGTCGTCTAGGGGACGCCTCTCTTCTGGGGTCGGTACAGACTTGGATGCCATCTCTGAAGTACTCTCCCCACAGACGGCGCCAAATGTTTTGGGGTTTTCTGATGTCCTGCGGGAGAGCTACAATTCCGAGACTGGAACCGGACGCCTGTACCTGCAAAATAACGGAGCCTCCTGAGAGCTCCGCCTCCAACGGTCAAGTTAGTACCTGATTAAGGAGTAATTAATACAGAAATTAAAGTAATAAGGCCTCTCTAGGTGAGAGTATTTAATGTAGGTAATCTGCTTTGCTAGCGAGATCAGCCGGTTATTAGTGTGTTCCGTAAATTATTCGGTCCCTTGATTAATGAGGATTAATCGAGTATTTATAGCCTTGGGAAGCGTGCAACTCTCTAGGTTTAAGGTAAACCTAGGGCCGATCGGGCTTCTAGACTGAAATGGGCCTTGATGGCCGGTTGTCCCATTTGGCATGGGTGGACACGTGGCGTGTCTTAAGTGGTCCGTGGAGGACGCGTGGCGGAACCTGGTTGGTCCACTTGTCAAACGGCGCTTGGTGGATAAAAATCCCCTAATCAGACCGCCTGTAGACAAAGGAGATCTCAACTCCTATGTCAAGAAATCAAAGGGTACCCAACACCCCAAACAGAAACAGGCGGACCGGAAGAGGGCGACACCTGCTAAAAGCTCTGATACTGACGAAGCGCTAGTCTATACAATAGCAGGCGGCTTCGCAGAGGGAGGCCCAACTATCCGGGGCAATAAGGACAACATCAGGCGTCTGGATGTTAACTCCGTCGACCAGGGACGGACCTCCAAAAGTTCATTTCTAGAAGTTGTTATCACTGAGGAAGACTTCGGGGGAATCAAGGGGCCGCATGACGACCTCATTGTAATTGAATGCAAGGTGGCCAACCAGAGAGTTGGTCGGATTCTCATAGATACCGGGAGTTCATCTGATCTCATCAGCAACAAGTACTTGGCAAAGCTCAAGTACAAGCCCGACAGCATACACTCGGTCTCCCATCGCTTAGTGGGATTTGGAGGAGGGGTCGTACACCCAGTTGGACGGGTGGATCTGCCTATCTGCCTAGGTGAGAAAGGGGAGGACCGTCACATGGTGGTCCGATTCTTGGTGGTCGAAGAACTGTCGGCCTACAACATGATCTTAGGGCGACCCACCCTGAATAATTCAAAAGCTGTTATCATTCCATCTCTCATGCTTCTCAAGTTTGAGAAAGATGATGGAACAGTCGGCTCCCTAAAGGGAGACCAGAAGATGGCCAGGGAATGTTACTTCTCTGATATTAAGCCCACTGTGGTAGCATCCGGCCCCAGTGAAGAGACTACGGACCTTGAGAAAGTGAAAGGAGCCGAGCCTACCCCAATAGCAGCCGACAAGAAAAGAAAGGCCACCCATATGGAGGCCGAGAGAAAAGAAAAACAATAGAAATTTTTGGCCGAGGAGCGGTCAGATGAGTTTCGCCCTCAGCCGGCTGGTGAACACGTAGACCTAGTCTTGGATGATTCTCGCCCTGAGCGAATTATTAAAGTTGGGACGATTGCTTTTGCTGAACTTGGTACTGACCTCCACCAATTGTTAAGAGAATTCAAAGATATATTTGCATTTGAAGTTCAAGAGATGCCAGGCATAAGCCCGGATCTGGCCGTACATAAACTCGTTGTGGATCCAGAAAAGAAGCCGGTCATGCAAAAGAAGAGGAACCATGGCGAAGAACGAAGCCAGGCGGCAGCCGTTGAGGTTAAGAAATTTCTAGACGCAGGATTCATTCGACAATGTTACTTCCCAGAATTGGTAGCGAATGTAGTACTTGTCAAAAAGTCGAATGGGACCTGGCGCATGTCTGTAGACTACACAGACTTAAAAAAGGCATGTCCCAAAGACAGTTACCCGCTCGCAAAGATCGACCACTTGGTCGACTCTACAGCCGGCCATGCTTTGATGAGCTTCATAGACGCCTACTCAGGCTTCCATCAGATACCCCAGTGGAAGAAGGATCAAGAGAAGACGGCCTTTGTCACAGATCAAGGGTTGTTTTGCTATACTGTCATGCCGTTCAGACTAAAGAATGCGCCTGCAACCTTCCAAAGAATGATAACTACGGTCTTCTTCAACCAGATTGGAAGGAATGTGGAGGCATACATAGATGATATGATTGTTAAATCTAAACTCCGGACGGACCATCTAGCTCATCTCGGAGAAATATTCACCACACTCAGGCGGCACCAGGTCATGCTCAATCCCAAGAAATGTGTTTTTGGTGTTGAGTCTGGTAAGTTCCTCGGATTTCTAATCAATCAAAGGGGGATAGAGGCTAACCCTGAGAAGGTACAAGTGGACATAGATATGCAGTCGCCCCGCGCTGTCCGAGAAGTTCAAAGGCTTACAAGGTGCCTGGCGGCATTGGGGAGATTCCTCAGCCGGTCGGGCGACAAGTGTCTTTACTTTTTTCAAGCTATCAAGAAGAAGACCATGTTTGAATGGGGGCCGGATGTAGAGGCGGCCTTCCGAAAACTAAAGCAACATTTACACTCCTTGCCAAGGCTGGTCAGCCCTCTACCCAAGGAAGTACTATACATGTATTTAGCAATCTTTGACCATGCTCTTAGTGCCGTCCTCCTTGCTAAGAGGGACGACTGCCAGCTCCTGGTCTACTTTATCAGTTACGTCCTAAAGAATTCCGAGTTACGGTATCCAATGGTGGAGAAGTTTGGCCTTGCCCTCTTCATGGTAGTTAAAAAATTGAAGACTTATAGTTTTGGCACATCCGGTTGTGGTCTACACTGACCAACCAGTTAAGCGGCCACTGACAACCATGGAGTCGTCAGGCCGGATGATCAAATAGGCCATCGAGATCCAAAGTCTAGAGATCACTTTTGAGCCAAGGAAAGAAGTGAAGGGGCAAGCATTCGCTGACTTCATAGTAGAATTAACCAGGCCGACTAATCCAGAGAACTTTGAGCAAGTCTGGAAAGTCTATGTGGACGGGAGCTCTACAATGAACGGTTGTGGAGCAGGCGTCATATGTCAGTCCCTGAAGGGAACAGGTACGAGTACGCCCTACGGTTTAAGTTCCAAGCCTCGAACAATGAGGCGGAATATGAAGCCCTTTTGGCTGGCATCCGCATGTGTAAGGCGGCCGGGGCAAGAAAGATAGTCGCCTATTCTGACTCACAACTGATCGTAAGTCAATACCATGGTGACTATGAAGCAACACATCCGACTATGATCAAGTACCTACAAGCGGTAAAGCAGGAGGCCGGGACACTTGAAGAATTTCACCTAAATCAAGTGCCCGGGTCCGAGAATAACCAGGCGGACGCCCTCTCTAAACTGGCATCATCAGCTTCCTGCGACACACCAAGGATGGTTTTCTGGGAAGTAATGGAGAAGCGAAGCATCGAGGAGGAACCTATTGGGATCCTAGATAGAAGCTCCACCTGGTTGGATGACATCCGCGCATACTTAACAGACGGCACCCTACCGGCTACTCACTCAGAGGCGGTCTTACTGAAAAAACGGGCGTCCAACTTTGAAATGCATAAAGGGGAACTCTTCAAAAAGGGCTATCTCCAACCTTTCTTCAAATGTGTTACCCCGGAAAAGGGGCGAGAGATCTTAGAAGACTTGCACTCGGGATACTGCGCCTCCCACGTAGGCGGCAGGTCCCTAGCTCGTAGAACCAGGCGACAGGGATATTTCTGGCCAACCTTGGAAGCAGACGCTATGGAGATGGTGAAAAAATGCGACAAGTGTCAGAGGTTTGGCAAGATAATTCATTGTCCGACCACTAATCTGACGGCCATACATAGCCCCTTACCATTCGCCAAGTGGGGCATGGACGTCTTGGGTCTGTATACACCTGCAACAGGCAGCCGGAGATACATCCTGGTAGCAGTCGACTACTTTACCAAAGGTATAAAGACCAAGGACGTTATCTCATTCATTTGGAGGAACGTCATTACACGATTTGGGGTGCCTATGTCAATGGTCTTTGATAATGGTCCTCCGTTCGAGACGCCTGTTCTCAAGAACTGGCTGGGGGATCAAGGAATTGCATACAACTTTGCATCAGTTGGCTGACCCCAAACAAACGGCCAGGTAGAAGCGTTCAACAAGATTATCTCTCACGGTATCAAGAAAAAGATTGAAAAAGCAGGCGGCCTATGGGCAGACGAACTACCACATGTTCTCTGGCCATAAGGACGACTGAAAAAGGGGCGACTGGGGAAACCCCATTCCTCCTGACCTATGGGGCAGAAGCTGTTCTACCCATTGAGCATTATGAGTCGACTCTTCGTGTCATGCTGTATGACGAGGCGGCCAATTAGGAATCCATGCGCCTAGCATTGGACTCACTCCCCGAGCGTAGGGGCAACGCAACCTTACGCCATGAGATCTACCGTCTGAGAATGACAAGTATAACAAGAGAGTACACAGGCGTCCACTAAAAGTAGGGGACTTTGTACTACGAAAAATGGAAGCAGTCGGTAGGGCTAATGAGTTGGGAAAGCTAACTCCCAACTAGGAAGGACCCTACCGGATCTTTGATGAGGTTAAAGACGGCACCTATCGCCTGGAAACACCAGACGACCGGCTCCTACCTAGGACATGGAATATAGATAATTTGAAGAAGTATTACTTCTGAATGATGTAATTGTACAAGGGTTATTAATAAAACTTGCAATTATTTCAATACTTTGTACTTTTATCAGAGGGGTATGCCGCCTGTACATTTGCAGTCGGCTACTCTCCATAGAAGAGGACCGCCTGAACCTAAAACAGACGGCTACTCTCCTATACTCCAAAGTCTGAGGTAACTTAGCATCTAAGTTCACCATGAACTAAACAAGGCCTATGGCCGGATGATCAGCCCAGTCGCAAGCTGTAGGGTTTCGTAGTGACCCGACACTACGCGGAAGGAAACCCAGCAAGACCCGCCCCTTAATTAAAGCAATTAACAAGCATAATAAACTTAATCAAACAAGATTAAGAACAAGAATTATACCTTTGACGCATGCTTCGCTCCCATAGAGCTCTTACATCAAAATCCCGAAAAGACGAGATCTCCGACGGATCATACCCTCGACCCGACCTGAGCGTCCTAAGTCTTGAAGGTTAGTCAAGACCCGGACAAAATAACTATGAGTTTTACGAATCAAAGGTTTACTCTTTCTTAGAGTTGCCTTTTTAATTACACTCAAGGTTGTTTATTTCCCAATACCCTAGCTTGGTATTTATAGGGAAATGAACCCTTGAACTTCATTCCTCAACCAATGTGGGAGAATGAATAATTTGCTAATTAATTTATTTCTTAAATAAATTAATAAATAAATCCAATCACAATGCAACAGGTGTCAAAGGGAGAGAGAGGGTTAGGTGAGGACCATGAACCTTGGGGGGGACCATTGCCTTGCTCCCCAAGGCATGCTCCAAGCCTATTGGTCCACACTCCCTCAAAACCCCCACTCACAAAGGGGTGCTGGGCTGCTGCCAGCTAGCATGCCAGCTAGCCCAGCCAGCCAGCACCAGCCCAGCCTCGCATCCCAGCTAGGCAGTGCTGGTTGATGCTTGGCGCTGGTGCGTGCCAGTGCTAGGCGCTGGTGCATGATGGTGCTAGGCGCTGGTGCGTGCTGGTGCTGGCCCTAGCACTCCCACGCACTGCCTCGCACACTCACACACTCCCACACTACGCGCACCCACGCATCCAGCCCCATGCTCGCAATGCCTAGCATGCGTGCTGATACCGAGCCACGCATGCTGGGCTTGACGCTGCTTGCTAGCTCTTCCTCGCATGCACTCGCACATCCACACGCACCATCCTCGCAGCATCCCTATTGCACGCACACACGCACCAGCCCACACGCATCATTGCTGCTGCTGTGCAAGGCTGCGAGGCACAGACGCACACGCACGCAAGCCCCTGGCATTGCGATGGTGCTGTGCGTGGTGCCATGCCTTGCGATGGTGCCTGGCCTGGGCTGCGTGCTGCGATAGCCTGCCACATGCACCCAGGCACCCAGGCTAGCACGCTGCTAGCTGCGATGGGCTGCCTGGTGCTTGTGGCACTTGCGATGGCTTGCCATTCGCACCCAGGCACCCAAGCTAGCACGCTACTAGCTGCGATGGGCTGCCTGGGGCTTGTGGTGCTTTGCGATAGGCTGCCATGCGCATGCGTAGGCTGCGATGGTGCACCTAGGCTGCGATGGTGCGCCTTGAGCTTGCGATGGTGCGCCTAGCCATTCTAGGTGCATGCTAGCTCGATCTAGCCTATCATCCACATGGTTAGACCATTGTGGTGCTACGGCTACACTCGTACTTGTCGCTTGTGATTTTTGCGACGCTCGGTCTCGACGCCCTAGGCTCGATTTCTGACGTCTGTATTCGTAAAACTCTGCTGACTCATTAAATCCTTTCGGATTAATTCGTCGTCTCGGATCGGTGATTCGATTGGGTTCGACCCGAAGGGTTCAGTTAAGATTAAGTTGTAACATCAATTGCACATTGATATTACTGATCGGAAGCGGCCTCCACCTAGGCATTCTGATCACTTGACCTTGCTGAAGAATTAGCTCTGTAGTAATTTTGAACCCTCTATCGGAAGAATACACTTGTTGGAAGGACACCATTCCTTTCAATCTCCCACTTGTCCTTCCGGACAAGTGTGCATACAGTGTATAGCCTATTTCTTATGTCACTTAATGTTTTTTCGTGAACTATAAGGTAAGATTCTTTGTCATCCTTATTACGTTCAGAAGTGTTTCTCGATCTCCGAGTTCGACTGTCAATAAGCAGATGATTTCTAAAATCCATCTGAGCACGGCCATGCATTTTCACAGTCTCGCTCTTCGAGCGGCCTTGTAAACAACAAAACATTTTTTCCCTATTGTTAGTAGGGGGACAATCCCAGTCTTGTATTGTAAGTTCTTTTTACTAAGAGGACATAGTCTCCTGAGTGTTCCCGTTATGATCCCCAGTTACGGCAGACGTTTGGAAACATCAAAGAGTCTAGTACTCAAACAAGAAAACTTCACAGTACTCATGGTCGGAGGAAACAAGTTCCAATAGTCATAGTGAGAAATGTACTTATGACAAATTTAAATTTTCCTTAAAGTACTCTCATAGGTCTTATCCAGTACAGTTCCAAACTGTGCCTGTGCAAATGATTTATGACTGTCACGTCCTCGTAGCACAAGAAACGGTGCTGTAAATCATACTACACACTAATCTATGGCGGTCATCAATCGTCCATCTGTTAGATGACCTCGGTTAGGGACACTTTTCGATTTAATATTCAATGTTCACTTAAACAAGTGTTTCTTTATCCAAGACATGGTCTTGATACCCTGTTTTGAATATTTCTGTAAATCGAATGGACTCATTATTTAATTCTAAACCACAATTAAATAGTAATGGAGTGAATGATAATTTTTGCACAAAAATTAATTACTCCATTAATGAATGGTTTTAATACAGTGTCTTACATTAAATATCCTATTTAATTAAAACACATGTACAGGGAATTTCAAAGCCAGTCTCCAACATGCTTGATTCCCATTGCCTCAATGTGCGTGTTGTGTTTCACTTGAGGCAGCGGTTTAGTCAAAGGATCGGCTACATTATCATCCATGCCAATCTTACAAATTCTGATTTCACCTTCAGATTTCCATTCCCTTATCATGTGAAATCGCCTTTGCACGTGTTTGACCTTTTTGGTGCTCTTTTCGCTCCTTAGCCTGAGTGATAGCTCCATTGTTATCACAAATAGAGATCTATCGGCCCCTTGATTGAGGGTACAACACCAAGTTCGCTAATGAACTTGCGAATCCAAACAACTTCCTTGGCAGCTTCTGAAGCGGCCAAGTACTCGGCTTCAGTTGTAGAGTCTGCTGTGGTGCTCTGCTTGACACTCTTCCTGCTAAAACGCTCCTCCATTTAGAACAGAATATGTACCCCGACTGTGACTTGAAGTCGTCTCTATCAGTCTGGAAGCTAGCGTCGGTGTAACCTTCAACAACCAGTTCTTTGTGGCCTCCATACACAAGGAATTTATCCTTGTTCCTTTTCAGGTACTTAAGGATGTTCTTGGCCGCAGTCCAATGCGCCTCTCCTGGGTTCGATTGGTATCGACTCGTTGCACTCAGGGCATACGATACATCTGGCCTTGTACATATTATGACATACATGATCGATCCGATTAGCGAAGCATATGGGATCTGATTCATTCTTTCTCGCTCAACAGATGTCTGTGGACACTGTTTCTTGCTGAGAGTTATGCCATGGGACATGGGTAAATGCCCTCTTTTGGCATTCTCCATGTTGAATCGAGCCAGTACCTTATCAATGTAAGTATTCTGGCTTAATCCAATCATCCTCTTAGATCTATCCCTGTAGATCTTGATGCCCAATATGTACTGTGCCTCTCCTTAGTCCTTCATTGAAAAGCACTTGCCCAACCAGCCTTTTACGGACTCCAACAATTTTGTGCTGTTTCCAATGAGAAGTATGTCATCGACATACAAGGACTAGGAGTGCAATATCACTCCCACTGACCTTCTTGTATACACAAGAATCATCTGGATTCTTGATAAAACTAAACTTGCTAATGGCTTCATCAAATCGCAGATTCCAACTTCTACTGGCTTGCTTCAGTCCATAAATGGACTTCTTCAGCTTGCAAACCTTTCCAGCGTTGCCTGGATCGACAAAACCTTCTGGCTGTGTCATATACACAGTTTCTTCCAAAATTCCATTAAGGAAGGCGGTTTTGACATCCATTTGCCATATTTCTTAATCGTAATATGCAGCAATCGCTAGGATGATCCGGACGGATTTTAGCATTGCAACTGGTGAAAACGTTTCGTCATAGTCAATCCCGTGGACTTGTCTATAACCTTTTGCCACCAGTCTAGCTTTGTATATCGATACATTTCCATCCTTGTCTGTCTTCACTTTGAAGATCCATTTGCAACCAATGGGTGTATAACCCTCGGCCAAATTCACCAAGTCCTAGACTTGATTTTCAGACATGGAGTCCATCTCGGATTTCATGGCCTCTTGCCATTTTGCAGAGTCGGGGCTCGTTATAGCTTTCTTGTATGTCTCCGGCTCATCACCATCCATAACTAGGATGTCCTGATCATCGGTTAAAACGATACCGAGGTATCTGTCTGGTTTGAGATCTTTGTGTTGCGACCTACGTAGGGTAATCGGTTGAGCATTTAACATTGTCTGTTTGATTCTGACCAATCTTCTTAGATGCTTCCAAAGTATCTAGATTGTCAGTTTTGTCAGGTTGACATTGTTGCTCGTCCTCTCGAATTTCATCGAGTTCGATTTTCTCCCACTTGTCATTTTGGAAAGGTGTTCCTTCTCCAAAAAGACACCATCACGAGCAACAAAAAACTTTGTTCTCGGATTTATTGTAGAAGTAATACCCGTTTGGTTTCTTTTGGATATCCCACAAAGAAACACTTATCCATTTGGGGTGAAGTTTGTCCGAAATTAATCGCTTGACATATGCTTCGCATCCCCAAATCTTGAGAAAAGACAACCTAGGAGGTTTCTTAGTCCATAATTCATATGGAGTCTTTTCAACAGCTTTTGACGGAGCTTTATTCAGTGTTAGAGCTGCTGTTTGTAGCGCATGTCCCTAGAAAGAGATAGGGAGTTCACTAAGACCCATCATTGATCGAACCATGTCTAACAAGGTTCGATTCCTCCGTTCAGACACTCCGTTCCATTGAGGAGTTCCGGGAGGTGTCAACTCTGAAAGAATGCCATTTTCTTTCAAGTGATCGTCGAATTCATGGCTTAAATATTCGCCACCTCGATCCGATCGAAGTGCTTTGATTTTCTTGCCAAGTTGATTTTCAATTCTTTCTGAAATTCTTTGAATTTCTCAAAGGATTCAGATTTATTCGACATTAAGTAGACATAGCTGATTACGGGGATTCTCCCTTAATCACCCCTCGCCATGTGGACCAATCAGGGCCTGACAAGTGTCCCAGTTGGGCTTATTAGGACCAGCCACGTGGCACGCTTCCATTGGTCCACCATGGACCTCCAATGCCATGCCATGTGGCCCTCTCAGCCTTTCCTAAACAGGTAATAGATTGGGCCCAAATCCCAAGAAAGCCCAGTCAGTCTTAGGGTTGGCCAAAACCCTAGAGCCTGGCACGCTTCCCAAGGCTATCAATACGGTCATAAGTGCTCATTTATGACAGGGACTGTTCACAAGAAACACTCGGATTACACAAATCCCAAAGAGAATCACACACCACTTGGTTCCGCCTGCTAGACCCATCCTAGCATCCGGCACCTATTTACATTCTGCTTTACTACTCCTTCTACTAACTTGATCGTTGGAGGCGGAGCTCCCTACCCAAGGAGTCTCCGTTATCTTTCAGGTACAGGCGCGTGGTTCCAGTCTCGAAGTTGTATCTCTCTTAAGGGACGCAGAAAACCCCGGAACATTTTGGCGTCGTCTGTGGGGAGAGTACCTTTGAGATGGCATCGCAATCTGTACCGACTAATAGTGACAAGCGTCCAGAGGACGACTACCAAGAAGACGAGCCTCACGTTTCTTCTGATCAGGACACTAAGCCTGAAGTTGAGACTCGCACGGCCCCAGACGGGTCCTTGAAAGCTCGATGCACTACCCCTCGTGAAAGGCAGGAACGACAAGACCAGACTAGTACAGGCCAAACAGTCGGACCTTCGGCCGACTCTCACCAAGCGGCCGACTGGACAGCTCCTGTCTCGAGGAATGATCTTATGACCATCATGAGAAGTTTCAAGGGTGAGATTAAAGACCTCATCAAGAAAAAGACGGCTGTCCCCCAAAAGGGCAGTCGAGCAAAAAGCCTTCCCATTCAGGAAAGAAGAAGTCATTGAAGGACCGTGAGACAACCCCCCACCCTCGCCAAGAGGAGAGGCGGGTACCTCTACTCAATCTGTCCAAGCACCGTATCCCTGCCTCATCGGGAAGGAAACCAATCTGCCTAGTCCAACCAGACGGCTCAAAGAAATCCTACTCAGACGCCCGGCTGTTGATTCAGCAGAAAAGGAGCCAACAGTAGTCTGAGTCGGCCTCCACTTCTGATTTTTTTGACAGTATACAAAACACTTCTATGAATCATTCAAGGTCAAACTATGAGATCCGGACAGGCAGTACACGCTCCGGTTCTAGCTCTCACCAACAACAGTCGGCACCATATGCCTCTCAGCCGCCATATGTGCCGCAAACTCACTACCTTTTGCCACCTCCTTCTTTTGGAGGTCAGATGGCCAAGATGTCCAGCCTTTGGATTGGCAGTTACGGTTGCTCCAACTAGGAGAACAACCAACCGCCTTCTCAAAGGAAATTTTACAAGCCGCCCAGCCGACTAAAGTGAAAAATGTGTTAATAGGCGCCTACGATGGCACTGCTAACCCAGAGGATCACCTTATGGCCTTCAATAATCTAATGTACCTTCAAGGGTTGGACGATGCCACATGGTGCAGGTGTTTTCCTGCCACTCTGAAGGGAGTCGCTCAGCAGTGGTTTGGCAATCTGCCGGCCGGCTGTGTCAACAACTTCAGAACATTGGCCTATTTGTTTGCATCAAACTTTTCCATGAACATACCTGCCAGGAAGACGTCTCTTGATCTAGGAGCCGTCCAGAAGGGAAAAAGGAGGGTTACGCTCCTACATAAAGAGATTCAATCTGATGGGGATACAAATACCCAACTTGCCGGATGAAGTAGCCTATATCGATTTCTTTAAGGGATTGAAGGACGGGTCGAACTTCAAGTTCGATTTAGTCAGAAAAAGAGTGGCTACCCTCCAAGAGGCAATGATGGAGGCCGAGGCCTACATACAGGCAGTCGACCTCTGTCACATGGGAAAAAGGGGACCAGAAAAGGTCCGAGAAAAAGGAGAGTCGCTCACAGAAAGCGGCCCCCAAGGGAGAGAAGAAGAGAAGATGTTTGGATGGCCGACTCCACTAGTCAGCCGTCCAGTAAGAAGAGAAAATAGTTCACTCCATACTCCCCCAAGTATGAGTTCAACAAAGATAATCATACCATTTTCAAAGAAGTTAAGGGCCGACTCTTACTCGAGAAGCCGGCACCTATGAAGGGTGATCCTAGCAAGCGCAACCAAGGCAAACACTGCCATTTTCAGGATGACGTTGGGCATGAGACCAACGAATGCATTAGCCTCAAGCGCCTGCTGGATCAGTTGGCTGAAAAGGGTGATCTGGACTCTTATGTCAAGAAACCTGAAGGAAAACAACCCCCCAAACAAAATCAGTCGGCCAGGCAAAAAAAGACAGAAGCCTGCCGACAGCTCTGACACTGATGAAGCTGCCATCTATATAATAGCAGGCAACTATGCAGGGGGAGGCCCGACTGTTCGGGGAAACAAGGGTAGCATCAGGCAATTGGATGTTAACTCTGTTAATCGGGGTGAGACCTCTGGTACCTCGTTTCCTGAGGTTATTAATTCTGAGAAAGATTCTGGTGGTGTCCGACGGCCGCATGACGACCCAATGTCATCGAGTGTAAAGTGGCCAACCAAAGAGTCGGCAAGATACTTATTGATACAGGGAGTTCGTCGGACCTCATCAGCCATAAGTGCTTGACCAAGCTCAAGTACAGGCCTGAGAGTATACAGCCTGTCTCCCATCCTCTAGTAGGATTTGGAGGGGGAGTCGTCCATCCGATTGGTCAGGTTGAGTTGCCCGTCCGTCTGGGTGAGAGAGGTGAGGGCCGCCACATGGTCATTCGTTTTCTGGTTGTGGAAGAACTTACTGTCTACAACATGATCCTTGGGCGCCCCACCCTTAATGACTCCAAAGCAAGTATCATTCCATCCCTTATGTTGCTCAAGTTTGAGAAGGACGACAAAACAGTCGGCTCCATAAGGGGGGACCAGAGAATGTTACCTCACTGACATCAAAACAACGATAACTTCAGACGGCCAAACTGGCAAAGCCATAGAAGAAGCGTCTGCTCAAGAGGCAGGCGACAGGAAGAGAAAAGCCTCCTAGACGGAGGTCCTGAAAAAACATAAGCAATAGCAATCACTGGCTGAGGAGCGACCAGATGAATTTCGCCCTCAGCCAGCTGGGGAACACGTAGATGTCGCCCTCGATGACAGTCGTCTAGACCAAACTGTCAAGGTAGGGACGACTGCTCTGACTGAACTTGGCAATGACCTTCGCCAGCTGCTGAAAGAGTTCCTAGATATTTTTGCATTTGAGGTGCATGAGATGCCAGGTATTAGTCCAGACCTGGCGGTACACAAGCTAGATGTCGACCCAAAAAAGAAACCGATACGACAGAAGAAAAGGCATCATGGTGAAGAAAGAAATCAGGCGGCCGCCGCCGAGGTAAAGAAGTTACTTGATGCGGATACATTCGACAGTGTTTCTACCCAGAATGGGTTGCAAATGTTGTGCTAGTCAAGAAGCCGAATGGTTCATGGCGCATGTGTGTGGACTACAATGATTTAAAAAAGGCATGTCCAAAAGACAGCTATCCTTTGCCAAAAATCGACAGCTTGGTCGACTCAACAGCCGGCCATGCCTTGTTGGTTTCATGGACGCCTATTCAGGCTTTCACCAGATCCCTCTATGGAAAAAAGATCAAGAGAAAACTGCCTTTGTCACAGAACAGGGGCTCTATTGTTACACGGTCATGCCGTTTGGTCTGAAGAACGCCCCAACCTTCCAAAGAATGATCAACACTGTGTTTTTTGAACAAATTGGAAGAAATGTTGAGGCGTATATTGATGATATGATTGTAAAGTCAAAACTTCAAACGTACCATCTGGCAGACCTCCGAGAAACATTCGCCACACTCAGGCGCACCGAGTCATGCTTAATCCAAAAAAGTGTGTCTTTGGAGTTGAGTCTGGGAAGTTTCTCGGGTTCCTCATAAATCAAAGGGAAATAGAGGCAAATCTTGACAAGGTGCAGGCGGTCATCGACATGTAGTCGTCTCGCACCGTCCGAGAGGTACAAAAGCTAACAGGCTACCTGGCAGCCCTTAGAAGGTTTCTCAGTCGGTAAGCGACAAGTGCCTCTACTTTTTTCAGGCAATCAGAAAGAAAGTAAAGTTTGAATGGGGACTGGATGCTGAGTCGGCCCTCCAAAAGCTGAAAGAACATCTGCATTCCCTATCGAGACTCGTCAGTCCTTTGCCAAAAGAAGTGCTTTACATGTATCTCGCAGTATCAGATCATGCTTTGAGTGCCGTCCTCTTAGCCGAAAGAGACGACTGCTAACTCCCAGTCTATTTTGTCAGTCATGTTTTAAAGAATGCAGAGTTGAGGTACCCACTGGTGGAGAAGTTTGGACTCGCCCTGTACATGGCAGTGAAAAAATTGAAGCCTTATTTCCTGGCACATCCGGTGATCGTCTACACAGACCAGCCAATCAAGCGGCCCCTGACGACCATGGAGTCGTCCGGGCGGATGATAAAGTGGGCAATTTAGATCCAAAGTCTTGAGGTCACGTTCGAGCCCAGAAAAGTTGTGAAGGGGCAAGCCTTTGCAAATTTCATAGTTGAGATGACCCGACCACCCGAATGTGAAAAAATTGACCAACTCTGGAAAGTCTATGTTGATGGGAGTTCCACAGCAAATGGTTGTGGGGCAGGTATTGTATGTCAGTCGCCAGAGGGCGACAGGTACAAATATGCTCTTCGTTTCAAGTTTCAGACCTCAAACAATGAAGCTGAGTATGAAGCCCTTTTGGCTTATATCCGTATGTGCAAAGCAGCCGGGGGAAAGAAAGATAGCCGCCTGTTCTGATTCACAACTTATAGTCAGCCAGTACAATGGGGATTATGAAGCCACTCATCCGGCTATGGTCAAGTACCTAGAAGCCGTGAAACAGGCGGAAAGCTCGCTTGAAGATTTCCAGTTAACTCAGGTCCCAAGGTCCGAGAATAACCAGGCGGACGCCTTGTCCAAACTGGCATCCTCGGCCTTATGCGACACTCATAGAACTGTATTTTGGGAAGAAATGGAAAAGCGGAGTATTGAGGAAAACAACGTTGCAGTTCTTGATAGAAGCTCAACATGGATGGACCCAATCAGGACATACCTGACAGACGGCACCTTGCCGAATGATTACCATCAAGCGGCCTCACTAAAGAAGCGAGCGTCCAGTTTTGAAATGATAAAGGGAGAACTCTACAAGAGAGGGTACCTTAGACCCTTCTTGAAATGTGTTACCCCAGAAAAAGGGCGAGAGGTCCTGGAAGACCTACACTCTGGATATTGTGCCTCTCACATACGCGGTAGGTCGCTTGCTCAAAGAGTGAGGCGGCAAGGGTACTTCTGGCCGACTTAGGAGGCAGACGCCATGGATCTGGTTAAAAAGTGCGACAAATGCCAGAGGTTTGGTATATTGATTCATTGTCCAGCTACAGATCTAACGGCTATCCACAGCCCAATACCATTTGCTAACTGGGGCATGGATATTCTAGGACCCTATACGTCTGCATCAGGCAGCAGGAGATACATCCTGGTAGCAGTCGACTACTTCACCAAATGGGTGGAGGCCGAAGCAGTTAGGGGCATCAAGACCAAGGATGTCATCTCCTTCATTTGAGGAATGTGATCACTCGTTTTGGGGTGCCTATGTCTATGGTTTTTGACAACGGTCCCTAGTTTGAGACGCCCGTTCTCAAAACTTGGTTGAGAGATCAAGGCATTGCTTACTGCTTTGCATCAGTCGGACGACCGCAAGAAAAGGCCAGGTCGAAGCATTTAACAAAATCATCTCAGACGGTATAAAGAAGAAGATTGAGAAAGCAGGCGACCTATGGGCAGACGAACTACCACATGTTCTTTGGGCCATAAGGACGATTGAAAAAGGAGCGACTGGAGAAACACCTTTCCTCCTAACCTATGGGGCAGAAGCTGTCCTACCCATTGAGCACTATGAGCAGACTCTCCGAGTTATGCTGTATGATGAAGATGCGAACTGGGAAGAAATGCGCCTAGCATTGGATTCCCTTCCAGAACGTAGGGGCAATGCTGCCCTACGCCATGAAATATACCGCCTGAGGATGACTCGAATCTACAATAGAAGAGTACACAAGCGCCCACTCAAAGTAGGGGACTTTCTACTAAGGAAGATGGAATCAGTCGGCAGGGCCAATGAGTATTGAAAGCTAACTCCTAATTGGGAAGGACCCTACTGAATCTATGAGGAGGTCAGGAACGACACTACCGTCTGGAAACTCCAGAGGGCCGATCCTTACCTAGGACATGGAATGTAGACAATCTGAAAAAATATTACTTTTGATGTAATCAATTAAAGTTTATTAATGAAAGTTCCAAGTTTATCCTCTTTTTATATGTTTCTAAAAGGAGTACACTCCGTCTGTCTCAAGACAGGCGGATACCCTCCAGCACATACATACTAAAGGGCACGCCTGTTTGCCCACCATACGGCTAATCAACCCAGGCACCAAGCCGCTTGATTACGCTTAATTTTTAAATTAATACGACCTGTCCCAATAAATAGCAGGCGTCCGACGACATGCCATTTGGATGAGATTTGTCGCAGAGAGCAGCTCCCATTTGGGTGGAATAATGCTCTATAAACTACTTACACGGCCCCTATACGACTGTCCACAAGGACAACCTATCCGTTTTGAGACAAGGATAACTCGACACTTTCATAAGTGTCAGCAGTTGAAATCTGCGTCGGATGGCCGCCTGTATTACTTGGGATAAATACAGGAGGCGCCTTCTGAGTTAATAGTCAACAAAAATTGACGAATCAAGGGGATAGTCGGCCATTGACGATTGATACCTCTACTACTCAGGATTAGAAGCAGCACAATTGGTTAACGCCATAGTTAAACCATAGTTGTTCTCCCATCTTGGTCCGGAATCCTAAAGAGTTTGAGCAGTCCGCCTGGTCTTTGGAAAAAAGGCACTCAAACAAACATTCCCACTAAGAAATACTAAATGAATCTGAGCAATCTAGAAGGACCTCTTGGTGTCCGACTGGATGTGATAATGACTGATACACACATCTGAATTGACATTAGTCCAAACAACAAACACCCTACTATGTTCCTCGTAAACATACCAAGGGACTTATGACAATCGACAAAACAGTGACTAGCCGACTGTTCTCTAAGAACTAGGCGACCCCTGTGCCTTGAAATGCATTAAGTTGGTTAATTCAGTCGGTACCTTACCACTGTGACTAAGTGCATTCCAATCAAGGCTGGGTTATGTTTGCTACTAGGGTCCGACTGTCTATGGCCGACTAATTACTCTCTTTAAAAGAAGTAACCTAGTCGTCCAGGGGCAAGGGCAGTCGGCATCAAGGTTCAACATTTTAGCTGGAAAGTTTAACATAGATGTGCCATACAAGCGGTTATGAAGTTGCAAAGTGCAAAATGTTTGCAAATTCAACTAAAACAAAAAAATCAAAAAACAGCATATGTAACAGCAAAAGACGACTCAACAGTCGCCAATTCATGTCAAATTAAAGCCAGACAAGCTGAAAAAGTTAAGTTAAAACCAGACAAGCTGGCGAATATTCAGAAGCCTCGGCCCCCTGGCCGGGTAAAGATACACAAATACACGGCACGCAGGCCGGATCAAGAATGAATATAAAAAGCTTTAAGTTTGGGGTAGAGTCTCGGTATTGAGTGCCGCCTGATCAGTAAGGGACGCCTGGTTCTGAGGGGAATCCTTCTTACTAGTCTCGGCATTAGGGGCAGCTTCCTTAGATGTCTCCTCCCCAATCGGCTGCAGGGCCACCTCCGCTCCCTCCTCTTCTGAGCTGGATTCGGCTGCCTGGTCCTCCTCAGCCCTGCTGCATGATCTGTTGGTTGTACTTTTCAGTACAAGCAGCGAATTTCTTCTCCCAAGCGGCGCAGTGAGCTTTTGGAAAGAGAGCCATCCAAGTCTGGCTCTGAAGGGCCACCTGTATCAAAAAAGAGAAACATCAGAAACATGAAGAGAGTGAAAGAAAATGAGCAAGTCTAGCAGAGAAGGCTATACCTCTCGGCGGCTGTGTCACAACAGGAGGTTGGTTCCCCACACTCTGTCGGGTGGCCGGCTGTTTGTCAGCCGATTGCTTCCTGGTAGATCCAGGCGTACACTCACCAGTTAGCTTCCGAACTTTCGAGTCCGGCTGGTGGGAGGATGAGGGTTTAGAAGTGCCCGCCTGCAAAAGAGACGAGTAGTCAACATTCACCAAGCAGCCTTTCAAAGATAAGTTTTAAGGATCGACACTCACTGTGGGCGTCCCCTTAGCAGAAGAGACAGAAGCGGTGCGCTGCTAGTGCATTATGGAGGCTCGCAACATGGCAACCGCCTTCTTTGAAGCAGTAATCTGGTCCATAGCCTCGCTTACAAGTGAGAACCATAAAAGTTAGAAAATATTCAAACAAATCAAGTTATAGGTACATATTTTCAAATGGCTGGCTACCTTTGGAGGACCGACTGCTAAGGCCACAAGCGGCCAGGAAAAACTCGTCATAGAGCTATTGAAACTCTAGGACGCATTTTAAGGGTACCTGCTGTCGTACCCAGTGGTAGAGTTTGCCCTAATTTCTACCTTGAACAGCCCTCGGTCCAGGATCTCTTCCCTGGCCTTGAGGGGAACAAGCGGCATACTGCGACCGCCTTCTAGAAGAAGCGGATCCTTGTTCCACCTATTGTAACGTTTGTTCAACAGGCGGTCGGGGCTGGAAATGATGAGGAAGGTGTTTCTCCAATCCTTCCATTTATTCTCTTTGCCTATGGTGATAAGATAGCCCTTATGACTTGTTATTTGGTACCATCCGGTACCGCTTGCTTTGGGGGTTTGGCTGAGGTAGTTCATATGGGTGAACGCCTCGAAATTTGGCTCCACCCTGTGCATCTCACATTCGGCTACATAGCCAAGAATGTTGAACCAAGAGTTGGGGCTAACTGCCAAAGCCCCACCTCGTACCCATCGAGGATTTGCTGGACGGCCGGATGCAATGGGAACCGCAATCCAGCCTTGATGGCCGCCTCGTAACAGCCAAAACAGGCGTCCCCGTAACTAGCGCCCTCTGTCTAGACGACTGTGTCCTCGTTATCCGGCACGAATACTCGATAGTTCGAACCCATTGTATGGTTCGAAAGAAAGGTGTCGATGCGCTCTCGCATTGCCTTGATTCGGCCCTTGGGTACATGGCAGTAATAAGGAGTGTTCAACTCCCTAGAGGCGGATGGTTCCGATTGACCTTCCCTCTCTTCAGCCGCATGAGGATCTCTCTCCTCATGATTTTGTCCTTCTTCCGAGCTTATAGAAGGACGACTCGATGAGCTAGAGCCAGACTCGCCGTCAGAAGAGTCCGACCCCTACTCTTCTTCAGGGGCCGTCTTTTGACTGGCCAGGTCAACAGTGAAATGAGAAGGAACTACCTTAGGTCCCTCCTCAGAGATTTCGGCTAAAGGGCCGCCTTGGGTCCCCGCGGTATTAGGCGGCAGGTCCGATATATCACTAATCGAAACCCGAAAAGAGGAGCCATCAGAGTTTTCTATTCTCTTGGTCTTTTTTTGTTCTCGCCATACTGTCCTGCATAGATACAAAGATAGTTGGATTCCGGGACTTGCGCAAAGGTTGAAGTACCGCAGGGCAGTCGGCACCCCTAGTCCTAGACTCAGCCGTCCCCGGTGACCGGCTGATTGCTAACCTAGGTCGTGCCAGATGCTTTTGAGGTCTCATTTTCGAAAAAGAAAGGGGCGCGAAAGCAAAAAGTTAAAGAGAAGACGATTACCTGAAACTTAAGTTCTGAAACAGCTTGATCAAAGTAGGCGCCCCGTACAGCAGTCGTCCTGGCAAGTCAGTAGTAGCGAAGGGTCAGAGCTCAAGTTCAAGGGTCCGAGAGATCTTTTCTGAAAATAAAGTGAACAAATGTGAACAAAAGACTTGTTGACCAACCCTATTTATAGGGAGAGAATGAGCAGAAGAGCATTCAAATTCAAAAACTTGGGTGGGAAAATTCTCGGCCAAGCTATCCGTCGACACCTGTCGCCTCCTCATTGGACGACGCTTTTCACAGGTCACACGTGCCAGGTCACGTGCCACTTGTGAGGGGCAAATGATTAGGGGGATTCTCCCTTAATCACCCCTCGCCATGTGGACCAATCAGGGCCTGACAAGTGTCACCTAGTTGGGCTTATCAGGACCTGCCACGTGGCACGCTTCTATTGGTCCACCATGGACCTCCAATGCCATGCCATGTGGCCCTCTTAGCCTTTCCTAAACAGGTAATAGATTGGGCCCAAATCCCAAGAAAGCCCAGTCAGTCTTAGGTTGGCCAAAACCCTAGAGCCTAGCACGCTTCCCAAGGCTATAAATACGGTCATAAGTGCTCATTTATGACAGGGAATGTTAACAAGAAAACACTCGGATTACACAAATCCCAAAGAGAATCACACACCACTCGGTACCGCCTGCTAGACCCGTCCTAGTATCCGGCACTTATTTACATTCTGCTTTACAACTCCTTCATCTACTAACTTGATCGTTGGAGGCGGAGCTCCCTACCCAAGGAGTCTCCGTTATCTTGCAGGTATAGGCGCGTGGTTCCAGTGTCGA
>NW_018742497.1:0-37154 GCF_001683475.1 Chenopodium quinoa
GGGAGTCCATTGAAAACTTCCCTTCTTTGTACATTCGGTGATGGGAGCCATAAGGTGCTAAAATGTTCATAAACCGCCTATAGAACGAAGTAAGTCCATGAAATGAACGAACCTCCGTGACTGTTTTGGAATTGGCCATGAAGAAATGGCTTCCACTTTGCTTGGATCAACTTTAATTCCTTCACCTGAAATAATATAACCAAGGAAAACAATATCTGTTAGCAAAAAATGGCACTTCTCCAACTTTCCATACAATTGTTGCTCTCTCAAGGTTTTGAAAATCTCTTCCAAGTGTTTCAAGTGATCCTCCTCATTTTTACAGTAGATGAGAATGTCATCTAAGTAAACAACTACAAACTTCCCCAAAAATGGCCTCAACATTTCGTTCATAAGTCTCATAAAGGTGCTTGGAGCATTTGTTAATCCAAATGGCATAACGAGCCACTCATACAAACCATGCTTAGTTTTAAAGGTTGTTTTCCATTCATCACCTTCCCTCATTTTAATTTGGTGATATCCACTCCTCAAAATATCTTGGAAAACACTTGAGCTCCACTCGACTCATCTAACATATCATCAAGTCTAGGAATAGGAAAACCTATACTTAATGGTTATGTTATTCACCGCCCTACTATCAATACACATCCTCCATGTTCCATCCTTTTTGGCACTAACAAAGCTGGAACGGCAAAGGACTCATGGATTCTCTTACGTAACCCATTTGCATCAACTCCTCAATTTGTCTTTGTAATTCCTTAGTTTCCATGGGATTGCATCTATAAGGGGGTTTATTTGGAAGGGGGGCTCCCGGAATCAAATCTATTTGATGTTCTATACCACGAATAGGAGGCAACCCTTGTGGTAATTAATTAGGAAAAACATCTTCATACTCCTTGATCAATGCGGCTAGCCTAGGGTTTTGTTGGACAAAACCTTCGTGTTCCTCTTTAGAAAAACAATAAGAACACTTCATCTTCTTTCTCGAAAGAGTTTTCGAATTCTTTTAAGGAAAGCAACAAAATGTCCTTTCTTTTGGGCTCTTTTTGTGGTGGTGGGGATTGTGTTTGGGAAAGGCTTTTTTGTGTGGTAAGGGGTGCAACACTTTCTTGCTGCCTTGGTGAGTAATGGTGTAGGTGTTTGATAGGCCATCATGTACTGATTTTTTGTCACTTTGCCATGGCCTCCCTAACAAAATGTGACAAGCATCCATGGGAATGACATCACATAAAATTTCATCCACATACGAACCAATCTGAAATTTTACTAGACATTGTTTTCTAACTCCCGTACTCTTGCTCTTATCAAGCCAACTCAACTTGTAATTAGTAGGATGTCTAGTAGTCTTCAAGTCAAGTTTCTTAACAATATCACTTGACACAACATTAGCTTCACTACCACTATCAACAATCAAGTCACACACATCTTCATTAACCTTACATTTGGTTAAGAAGACATTTTCTCTTTGAATTGGGGTTTTCTCAACCTCCACGTGCATTTGGAGGGCTCTCCTCATTACTAGACTATTTTTTTCGGGAAAACAGTCATCAACTTGCTCCTCCTCCTCATTAGAATCATAAGACTCTAAAGGTACATTTTCACTACCATTTTCATCCTCCTTCTCTTCTTCAAGGACAAAAGGTTGTGCCATCATATTCTTAAGCTCTCGTATGGTTAAAGCTCTTGCATTAGGACAATCTCTCTTGTAGTGTCCTCTTCCGTGACATTTGAAACAAACAATGTCACTTAAGTCTCCGGTTTTGGCTTTTCCTTTTTCTTTTTGTGAAAGATCAAACGAGGTAGGGTTCTTTTTTGGTAGTGGAATTTGGAAAGGAAGGGGTTTCTTTTGGTGGGTTAAATAGGCGTTTGAATTTTGGGTCAAAAGGGTTCGAAGGTTTCTTCTTCTTCTTTTTGATTGTCAAATTTCACCGAAAGCTTACAAGCTTCATCAAAGGTCAGATTTGGTTGCACTTACTGTCTCATAAATGTCTTTATCCAAACCAGCCATAAACCTCCCTAATTTGAGTTCTTCATTTTCCACTATTTTTGCACACAATGGAAAGTTTCTCAAATTCTTTAATGTATTCCTCCACACTACTCCCTCCTTGCTGCAAAGTGCTCCATTTCACATACATGGATTTCTTGTAATTAGAAGGAACAAATCGTTCCCTAAGTTTCTTCCTAAGCTTGGTCCATGTAGAAATACGAGTTTTCCCATTGCTTTCTCGTTTTCTTTGGACTCCTTTCAACCAAGTTTCAGCATACTTGGCTATCTTTACCTTAGCAATCTTGTACTTTTGTTCATCTTTCCTCAACGTCTTTGAACTCAAGTACCTCTCAAGTGATTGCTCCCAATCCAAGTACTTCTCAGGGTCAAGAGTACCATCAAAAAGGTCTACATCCACCTTTAGACTCTTGTCATCATATCTAGGAGGGTTTTTGACGCCCATCCTTTGTTCTTGTGTCAACAAACGAGCCATTAGAGCCATTTATTACCATGTAATTGCTCATTGGTTTCCAAGACTCTTTGTTGGTTTTCCTCCATCATTCTAAGTCTCCTTTGGACAATGGTTTCATTTGGGTTTGCTTGATCCATTTTGGACAGAAATTCCCCCTACCTGACGCGCCAATTGATGTAAAAACTAATAGAAAGTTTTAGTTAATACAAGCTTAATGGATCAAACTTAAGTGGAAAGAAAAAAAGGGTTGGTGTTTTAAGTCAAATTACAGGTAAAAGTTTGTAGGTTGTTTTGGAAATGTTTAAGGAACGTTTTTTTGAGGAAAGAAGGGTTAGTTTGTAAGGATTACTCACTTAAACAAACAAGATATGTAGGCAAGGATTACTCACTTAAAACCCACTAGTTGTTTAATTTGCATGGAAGGAAAACTCACTTAACCACTCAAATTCGTCAAGTTAAACTTGGCAACAAAACGATTTATCTTAGCAACAAGAATAAATAGTTTTTAAGAGAAAACTTTCTTAATTCATATATCATAATCTGCCATACACTTACATTTCATAAGCTTAAATAAAGAAAACAAACCAGTACTAAACTACACGCATTAAACAAGCTTAATGTGTGTTTATTGTAACTAAACATGAAAGCTAAAACCTAGCCTAGAATCACGCCTAAGCTAAACAGATTTTCTTAACTGATTTTAGGCTTTAATCACCCTTAATTAACCTCTTAAAAACTACTGAAAAGAAGCTTAAAAAAAGCCATAAAGAACCATAAAAAACGTGGAGTAACCTCCCCTTGATTCATGCCTTTCTTCATGCTAAATGTTTATGACTTGCAATGAAGTTTCTCCTTGCTTCAAGGACGCCTTTTCCTATGCCTAAGGCTGTTCAAAACGTGCCTAGGATGCCCATTAACATTCATAACCAGAATGTAAACAAGTAAACCCTTGGTTAGCAAGAAACGGTCCATGCACACAAAAAGTATCTAACACTTGATCTTCAAATGACTTAGCAAGAATGATTTCTTTGTGAATTGGACTTGTAGGATGATCATGCTTGATTGGACAAATGGACTCGTCATGATTTGCATCAAAATGTATTTGACTTTCATTAGTTTCAATTAGCTTTGAAGAATGCATTTGACTTTCATTTGGTTCAAAAAACTTTGTTTGAATGTGTTTGACTTTCATTTGATTCAATTAGCTTTGAAAAATATATTTAAATTTCAATTGATTCAAAAAGCTTTGTTTGAATGTGTTTGACTTTCATTCGATCCAATTAGCTTTTAAGAATGCATTTGACTTTCATTTGATTCGAAAAGTTTCGTTTGAATGTGTTTGACTTTCATTTGATTCAATTACCTTTGAAGTATGCATTTGACTTTCATTTGATTCAAAAAGCTTTGTTTGAATGTGTTTAACTTTCATTTGGATCAATTAGCTTTGAATAATGCATTTGAGTTTCATTTGATTCATTAAGCTTTGTTTGAATGTGTTTGACTTTCATTCTATTCAATGAGCTTTGAAGAATGCATTTGACTTTCATTTGATTCAAAAAGCTTTGTTTGAATGTGTTTCACTTTCATTTGGATCAATTAGCTTTGAACAATGCATTTGACTTTTATTTGATTCAATAAGCTTTGTTTGAATGTGTTTGACTTTCATTCGATTTAATTAGCTTTTAAGAATGCATTTGACTTTCATTTGATTCAAGAAGGTTTGTTTGAATGTGTTTGACTTTCATTATTTTCAATTAGCTTTGAAGAATTCATTTGACTTTTATTTGGTTCAAAAAAACTTTGTTTGAATTTGTATGACTTTCATTTTATTCAATTAGCTTTAAAGAATGCATTTTAATTTCATTTGATTCAAAAAGCTTTGTTTGAATATATTTGACTTTCATTATATTCAATTAGCTTTGAATAATGCATTTGACTTTCATTTGATTTAAAAAGCATTGTTTGAATGTATTTGACTTTCATTTGGATCAATTACCTTTGAAGTATGCATTTGACTTTCATTTGATTCAATAGGCTTTGTGTTAATGTTTTTTGACTTTCATTTCGATCAATTAGCTTTGAAGAATGCATTTAACCTTCATTTGATTCAAAAATCTTTGTTTAAATGTGTTGGACTTTAATTCTATTTAATAAGCTTTGAAGAATGCATTTGACTTTCATTTGATTCATTAAGTTTTGTTGAATGTGTTTGACTTTCATTCTATTCAATTAGCTTTGAAGAATGCATTTGACTTTCATTTGATTTAAAAAGCTTTGTTTGAATGTGTTTGACTTTCATTTGGATCAACTAGCTTTGAAGAATGCATTTGACTTTCATTTGATTCAAAAAGCTTTATTTGAATGTGTTGGACTTTAATTCTATTCAATTAGGTTTGAAGAATGCAATTGACTTTTATTTGATTTATTAAGCTTTGTTTGAATGTGTTTGACTTTCATTCGATTCAATTAGCTTTTAAGACTGCATTTGACTTTCATTTGATTCAAAAAGGTTTGTATGAATGTATTTGACTTTCATTAGTTTCAATTAGCTTTGAAGAATGCATTTGACTTTCATTTGGTTCAAAAAGCTTTGTTTGAATGTGTTTGACTTTCATTTGATTCAATTAGCTTTGAAAAATGCATTTAAATTTCAATTGATTCAAAAAGCTTTGTTTGAATGTGTTTGACTTTCATTCGATTTAATTAGCTTTTAAGAATGCATTTGACTTTCATTTGATTCGAAAAGTTTCGTTTGAATGTGTTTGACTTTCATTTGATTCAATTACCTTTGAAGTATGCATTTGACTTTCATTTGATTCAAAAAGCTTTGTTTGAATGTGTTTGACTTTCATTTGGATCAATTAGCTTTGAAGAATGCATTTGACTTTCATTTGATTCATTAAGCTTTGTTTGAATGTGTTTGACTTTCATTCTATTCAATTAGCTTTGAAGAATGCATTTGACTTTCATTTGATTCAAAAGCTTTGTTTGAATGTGTTTGACTTTCATTTGGATCAATTAGCTTTGAAGAATGCATTTGACTTTTATTTGATTCAATAAGCTTTGTTTGAATGTGTTTGACTTTCATTCGATTTAATTAGCTTTTAAGAATGCATTTGACTTTCATTTGATTCAAGAAGGTTTGTTTGAATGTGTTTGACTTTCATTATTTTCAATTAGCTTTGAAGAATGCATTTGACTTTCATTTGGTTCAAAAACTTTGTTTGAATTTGTATGACTTTCATTTTATTCAATTAGCTTTAAAGAATGCATTTTAATTTCATTTGATTCAAAAAGCTTTGTTTGAATGTGTTTGACTTTCATTATATTCAATTAGCTTTGAATAATGCATTTGACATTAATTTGATTTAAAAAGCATTGTTTGAATGTATTTGACTTTCATTTGGATCAATTACCTTTGAAGTATGCATTTGACTTTCATTTGATTCAAAAAGCTTTGTGTTAATGTTTTTGACTTTCATTTGGATCAATTAGCTTTGAAGAATGCATTTGACATTCATTTGATTCAAAAAGCTTTGTTTGAATGTGTTGGACTTTAATTCTATTCAATTAGCTTTGAAGAATGCATTTGACTTTCATTTGATTCATCAAGCTTTGTTGAATGTGTTTGACTTTCATTCTATTCAATTAGCTTTGAAGAATGCATCTGACTTTCATATGATTCAAAAAGCTTTGTTTGAATGTGTTTGACTTTCATTTGGATCAATTAGCTTTGTAGAATGCATTTGACTTTCATTTGATTCAAAAAGCTTTGTTTGAATGTGTTGGACTTTAATTCTATTCAATTAGCTTTAAAGAATGCAATTGACTTTCATTTGATTCATTAAGGTTTGTTGGAATGTATTTGACTTTCATTCGATTCAATTAGCTTTTAAGACTGCATTTGACTTTCATTTGATTCAAAAAGGTTTGTATGAATGTAATTGACTTTAATTAGTTTCAATTAGCTTTGAAGAATGCATTTGACTTTCATTTGGTTCAAAAAGCTTTGTATGAATGTGTTTGACTTTCATTTGATTCAATTAGCTTTGAAAAATGCATTTAAATTTCAATTGATTCAAAAAGCTTTGTTTGAATATGTTTGACTTTCATTATATTTAATTAGCTTTTAAGAATACATTTGACTTTCATTTGATTTAAAAAGCTTTGTTTGAATGTATTTGACTTTCATTTGGATCAATTAGCTTTGAAGAATGCATTGACTTTCATTTGATTCAAAAAGCTTTGTTTGAATGTGTTTGACTTTAATTCTATTCATATAGATTTGAAGAATGATTTTGAATTTCATTTGATTCATTAAGCTTTGTTTTGAATGTGTTTGACTTTCATTCGATTCAATTAGCTTTTAAGAATGCATTTGACTTTCATTTGATTCAAAAAGCTTTGTTTGAATGTTTTTGACTTTCGTTCTATTCAATTAGCTTTCAAGAATACATTAGACTTTAATTTGGTTCAAAAATGTTTGTTTGAATGTGTTTGACTTTCATTTGTTTCAATTAGCTTTGAAGAATTCATTTGAATTTCATTTGATTCAAAAAGCTTTGTTTGTATGTGTATGACTTTCATTCGATTTAATTAGCTTTAAAGAATGCATTTGACTTTCATTTGATTCAAAAAGCTTTGTGTGAATGTTTTTGACTTTCATTTGGATCAATTAGCTATGAAGAATGCATTTGACTTTCATTTGATTCAAAAAGCTTTGTTTGAATATGTTGGACTTTAATTCTATTCAATTAGCTTTGAAGAATGCATTTGACTTTCATTTGATTCATTAATGAATGTGTTTGAATTTCATTCTATTCAATTAGCTTTGAAGAACGCATTTGACTTTCATTTGGTTCAAAAAAGGTTTGTTTGAATGTGTTTGACTTTCATTTGATTCAATTAGCTTCGAAGAACGCATTTAAATTTCAATTGATTCAAAAGGCTTTCTTTGAATGTTTTTTACTTTCATTTGTTTCAATTAGCTTTGAAGAATTCATTTGAATTTCATTTGATTCAAAAAGCTTTGTTTGAATGTGTTTGACTTTCATTCGATTCAATTAGCTTTTAAGAATGCATTTAAATTTCATTTGATTCAAAAAGCTTTGTTTGAATGTGTTTGACTTTCATTCGATTCAATTAGCTTTTAAGAATGCATTTGACTTTCATTTGATTCGAAAAGTTTCGTTTGAATGTGTTTGACTTTCATTTGATTCAATTACCTTTGAAGAATGCATTTGACTTTCATTTGATTCAAAAAGTTTTGTTTGAATGTGTTTGACTTTCATTTGGATCAATTAGCTTTGAAGAATGCATTTGACTTTCATTTGATTCAAAAAGCTTTGTTTGAATGTGTTTGACTTTCGTTTGGATCAATTAGCTTTGAAGAATGCATTTGACTTTTATTTGATTCATTAAGCTTTGTTTGAATGTGTTTGACTTTCATTCGATTTAATTAGCTTTTAAGAATGCATTTGACTTTCATTTGATTCAAGAAGGTTTGTTTGAATGTGTTTGACTTTCATTATTTTCAATTAGCTTTGAAGAATGCATTTGACTTTCATTTGGTTCAAAAAACTTTGTTTGAATTTGTATGACTTTCATTTTATTCAATTAGCTTTAAAGAATGCATTTTTATTTCATTTGATTAAAAAAGCTTTGTTTGAATGTGTTTGACTTTCATTATATTCAATTAGCTTTGAATAATGCATTTGACTTTCATTTGATTTAAAAAGCATTGTTTGAATGTATTTGACTTTCATTTGGATCAATTACCTTTGAAGTATGCATTTGACTTTCATTTGATTCAAAAAGCTTTGTTTGAATGTGTTTGACTTTCATTTGTTTCAATTAGCTTTGAAGAATGCATTTGACTTTCATTTGATTAGAAAAGTTTTGTTTGAATGTGATTGACTTTCATTTGATTCAATTAGGTTTGAAGAATGCATTTTACTTTCATTTGACTCAAAAAGCTTTGTTTGAATGTGTTTGATTTTCATTCGATCTAATTAGCTTTTAAGAATGCATTTGACTTTCTTTATTTCAAAAAGGTTTGTTTGAATGTGTTTGACTTTCATTATTTTCAATTAGCTTTGAAGAATGCATTTGACTTTCATTTGATTCAAAATGCTTTGTTTGAATGTGTTAGACTTTTATTTGATTCAATTAGCTTTGAAAAATGCATTTAAATTTCATTTGATTCAAAAAGCTTTGTTTGAATGTGTTTGACTTTCATTCGATTCAATTAGCTTTTAAGAATGCATTTGACTTTAATTTGATTCAAAAAGTTTCGTTTGAATGTGTTGGACTTTCATTTGATTCAATTACCTTTAAAGAATGCATTTGACTTTCATTTGATTCAAAAGCTATATTTAAATGTGTTTGACTTTCATTCTATTCAATTAGCTTTGAAGAATGCATTTGACTTTCATTTGATTCAAAAAGCTTTGTTTGAATGTGTTTTACTTTCATTTGTATCAATTAGCTTTGAAGAATGCATTTGACTTTTATTTGATTCATTAAGCTTTGTTTGAATGTGTTTGGCTTTCATTCGATTTAATTAGCTTTTAAGAATGCATTTGACTTTCATTTGATTCGAAAAGTTTCGTTTTGAATGTGTTTGACTTTCATTTGATTCAATTACCTTTGAAGAATGCATTTGACTTTCATTTGATTCAAAAAGTTTTGTTTGAATGTGTTTGACTTTCATTTGGATCAATTAGCTTTGAAGAATGCATTTGACTTTCATTTGATTCAAAAAGCTTTGTTTGAATGTGTTTGACTTTCGTTTGGATCAATTAGCTTTGAAGAATGCATTTGACTTTTATTTGATTCATTAAGCTTTGTTTGAATGTGTTTGACTTTCATTCGATTTAATTAGCTTTTAAGAATGCATTTGACTTTCATTTGATTCAAGAAGGTTTGTTTGAATGTTTTTGACTTTCATTATTTTCAATTAGCTTTGAAGAATGCATTTGACTTTCATTTGGTTCAAAAAACTTTGTTTGAATTTGTATGACTTTCATTTTATTCAATTAGCTTTAAAGAATGCATTTTTATTTCATTTGGTTAAAAAAGCTTTGTTTGAATGTGTTTGACTTTCATTATATTCAATTAGCTTTGAATAATGCATTTGACTTTCATTTGATTTAAAAAGCATTTTTGAATGTATTTGACTTTCATTTGGATCAATTAGCTTTGAAGAATGCATTTAACTTTCATTTGATTCAAAAAGCTTTGTTTGAAAATGTTGGACTTTAATTCTATTCAATTAGCTTTGAAGAATGCATTTGACTTTCATTTGATTCATTAATGAATGTGTTTGAATTTCATTCTATTCAATTAGCTTTGAAGAATGCATTTGACTTTCATTTGGTTCAAAAAGGTTTGTTTGAATGTGTTTGACTTTCATTTGATTCAATTAGCTTCAAAGAACGCATTTAAATTTCAATTGATTCAAAAGGCTTTCTTTGAATGTTTTTTACTTTCATTTGTTTCAATTAGCTTTGAAGAATTCATTTGAATTTCATTTGATTCAAAAAGCTTTGTTTGAATGTGTTTGACTTTCATTCGATTCAATTTGCTTTTAAGAATGCATTTGACTTTCATTTGATTCAAAAAGGTTTGTTTGAATGTGTTTGACTTGCATTTGATTCAATTAGCTTTGAAGAACGCATTTGAATTTCATTTTATTCAAAAAGCTTTGTATGAATGTGTTTGACTTTCATTAGTTTCAATTAGCTTTGAAGAATGCATTTAACTTTCATTTGGTTCAAAAATCTTTGTTTGAATGTGTTAGACTTTTATTCGATTCAATTAGCTTTGAAAAATGCATTTAAATTTCATTTGATTCAAAAAGCTTTGTTTGAATGTGTTTGACTTTCATTCGATTCAATTAGCTTTGAAGAATGTATTTGACTTTCATTTGATTCAAAAAGCTTTGTTTGAATGTGTTTGACTTTCGTTTGGATCAATTAGCTTTGAAGAATGCATTTGACTTTTATTTGATTCATTAAGCTTTGTTTGAATGTGTTTGACTTTCATTCGATTTAATTAGCTTTTCAGAATGCATTTGACTTTCATTTGATTCAAGAAGGTTTGTTTGAATGTGTTTGACTTTCATTATTTTCAATTAGCTTTGAAGAATGCATTTGACTTTCATTTGGTTCAAAAAACTTTGTTTGAATTTGTATGACTTTAATTTTATTCAATTAGCTTTAAAGAATGCATTTTTATTTCTTTTGATTAAAAAAGCTTTGTTTGAATGTGTTTGACTTTCATTATATTCAATTAGCTTTGAATAATGCATTTGACTTTCATTTGATTTAAAAAGCATTGTTTGAATGTATTTGACTTTCATTTGGATCAATTACCTTTGAAGTATGCATTTGACTTTCATTTGATTCTAAAAGCTTTGTTTGAATGTGTTTGACTTTCATTTGTTTCAATTAGCTTTGAAGAATGCATTTGACTTTCATTTGATTAGAAAAGTTTTGTTTGAATGTGATTGACTTTCATTTGATTCAATTAGGTTTGAAGAATGCATTTTACTTTCATTTGACTCAAAAAGCTTTGTTTGAATGTGTTTGATTTTCATTCGATCTAATTAGCTTTTAAGAATGCATTTGACTTTCTTTATTTCAAAAAGGTTTGTTTGAATGTGTTTGACTTTCATTAGTTTCAATTAGCTTTGAAGAATGCATTTGACTTTCATTTGATTCAAAATGCTTTGTTTGAATGTGTTAGACTTTTTTTTGATTCAATTAGCTTTGAAAAATGCATTTAAATTTCATTTGATTCAAAAAGCTTTGTTTGAATGTGTTTGACTTTTATTCGATTCAATTAGCTTTTAAGAATGCATTTGACTTTCATTTGATTCAAAAAGTTTCGTTTGAATGTGTTGGACTTTCATTTGATTCAATTACCTTTAAAGAATGCATTTGACTTTCATTTGATTCAAAAGCTATATTTAAATGTGTTTGACTTTCATTCTATTCAATTAGCTTTGAAGAATGCATTTGACTTTCATTTGATTCAAAAAGCTTTGTTTGAATTTGTATGATTTTCATTTTATTCAATTAGCTTTAAAGAATGCATTTTAATTTCATTTGATTCAAAAAGCTTTGTTTGAATGTGTTTGACTTTCATTATATTCAATTAGCTTTGAATAATGCATTTGACATTAATTTGATTTAAAAAGCATTGTTTGAATGTATTTGACTTTCATTTGGATCAATTACCTTTGAAGTATGCATTTGACTTTCATTTGATTCAAAAAGCTTTGTGTTAATGTTTTTGACTTTCATTTGGATCAATTAGCTTTGAAGAATGCATTTGACTTTCATTTGATTCAAAAAGCTTTGTTTGAATGTGTTGGACTTTAATTCTATTCAATTAGCTTTGAAGTATGCATTTGACTTTCATTTGATTCATTAAGCTTTGTTGAATGTGTTTGACTTTCATTCTATTCAATTAGCTTTGAAGAATGCATCTGACTTTCATATGATTCAAAAAGCTTTGTTTGAATGTGTTTGACTTTCATTTGGATCAACTAGCTTTGAAGAATGCATTTGACTTTCATTTGATTCAAAAAGCTTTGTTTGAATGTGTTGGACTTTAATTCTATTCAATTAGCTTTGAAGAATGCAATTGACTTTCATTTGATTCATTAAGGTTTGTTGGAATGTATTTGACTTTCATTCGATTCAATTAGCTTTTAAGACTGCATTTGACTTTCATTTGATTCAAAAAGGTTTGTATGAATGTATTTGACTTTCATTAGTTTCAATTAGCTTTGAAGAATGCATTTGACTTTCATTTGGTTCAAAAAGCTTTGTTTGAATGTGTTTGACTTTCATTTGATTCAATTAGCTTTAAAATATGCATTTAAATTTCAATTGATTCAAAAAGCTTTGTTTGAATGTGTTTGACTTTCATTATATTTAATTAGCTTTTAAGAATACATTTGACTTTCATTTGATTCAAAAAGTTTTGTTTGAATGTGTTTGACTTTCATTTGGATCAATTAGCTTTGAAGAATGCATTTGACTTTCATTTGGTTCAAAAAACTTTGTTTAAATTTGTATGACTTTCATTTTATTCAATTAGCTTTAAAGAATGCATTTTTATTTCATTTGATTAAAAAAGCTTTGTTTGAATGTGTTTGACTTTCATTATATTCAATTAGCTTTGAATAATGCATTTGACTTTCATTTGATTCAAAAAGTTTTATTTGAATGTGTTTGACTTTCATTTGGATCAATTAGCTTTGAAGAATGCATTTGACTTTCATTTGATTCAAAAAGCTTTGTTTGAATGTGTTTGACTTTCGTTTGGATCAATTAGCTTTGAAGAATGCATTTGACTTTTATTTGATTCATTAAGCTTTGTTTGAATGTGTTTGACTTTCATTCGATTTAATTAGCTTTTAAGAATGCATTTGACTTTCATTTGATTCAAGAAGGTTTGTTTGAATGTTTTTGACTTTCATTATTTTCAATTAGCTTTGAAGAATGCATTTGACTTTCATTTGGTTCAAAAAACTTTGTTTGAATTTGTATGACTTTCATTTTATTCAATTAGCTTTAAAGAATGCATTTTTATTTCATTTGATTAAAAAAGCTTTGTTTGAATGTGTTTGACTTTCATTATATTTAATTAGCTTTGAATAATGCATTTGACTTTCATTTGATTTAAAAAGCATTGTTTGAATGTATTTGACTTTCATTTGGATCAATTACCTTTGAAGTATGCATTTGACTTTCATTTGATTCAAAAAGCTTTGTTTGAATGTGTTTGACTTTCATTTGTTTCAATTAGCTTTGAAGAATGCATTTGACTTTCATTTGATTAGAAAAGTTTTGTTTAAATGTGATTGACTTTCATTTGATTCAATTAGGTTTGAAGAATGCATTTTACTTTCATTTGACTCAAAAAGCTTTGTTTGAATGTGTTTGATTTTCATTCGATCTAATTAGCTTTTAAGAATGCATTTGACTTTCTTTATTTCAAAAAGGTTTGTTTGAATGTGTTTGACTTTCATTAGTTTCAATTAGCTTTGAAGAATGCATTTGACTTTCATTTGATTCAAAATGCTTTGTTTGAATGTGTTAGACTTTTATTTGATTCAATTAGCTTTGAAAAATGCATTTAAATTTCATTTGATTCAAAAAGCTTTGTTTGAATGTGTTTGACTTTCATTCGATTCAATTAGCTTTTAAGAATGCATTTGACTTTAATTTGATTCAAAAAGTTTCGTTTGAATGTGTTGGACTTTCATTTGATTCAATTACCTTTAAAGAATGCATTTGACTTTCATTTGATTCAAAAGCTATATTTAAATGTGTTTGACTTTCATTCTATTCAATTAGCTTTGAAGAATGCATTTGACTTTCATTTGATTCAAAAAGCTTTGTTTGAATGTGTTTTACTTTCATTTGTATCAATTAGCTTTGAAGAATGCATTTGACTTTTATTTGATTCATTAAGCTTTGTTTGAATGTGTTTGGCTTTCATTCGATTTAATTAGCTTTTAAGAATGCATTTGACTTTCATTTGATTCGAAAAGTTTCGTTTGAATGTGTTTGACTTTCATTTGATTCAATTACCTTTGAAGAATGCATTTGACTTTCATTTGATTCAAAAAGTTTTGTTTGAATGTGTTTGACTTTCATTTGGATCAATTAGCTTTGAAGAATGCATTTGACTTTCATTTGATTCAAAAAGCTTTGTTTGAATGTGTTTGACTTTCGTTTGGATCAATTAGCTTTGAAGAATGCATTTGACTTTTATTTGATTCATTAAGCTTTGTTTGAATGTGTTTGACTTTCATTCGATTTAATTAGCTTTTAAGAATGCATTTGACTTTCATTTGATTCAAGAAGGTTTGTTTGAATGTTTTTGACTTTCATTATTTTCAATTAGCTTTGAAGAATGCATTTGACTTTCATTTGGTTCAAAAAACTTTGTTTGAATTTGTATGACTTTCATTTTATTCAATTAGCTTTAAAGAATGCATTTTTATTTCATTTGGTTAAAAAAGCTTTGTTTGAATGTGTTTGACTTTCATTATATTCAATTAGCTTTGAATAATGCATTTGACTTTCATTTGATTTAAAAAGCATTTTTGAATGTATTTGACTTTCATTTGGATCAATTAGCTTTGAAGAATGCATTTAACTTTCATTTGATTCAAAAAGCTTTGTTTGAAAATGTTGGACTTTAATTCTATTCAATTAGCTTTGAAGAATGCATTTGACTTTCATTTGATTCATTAATGAATGTGTTTGAATTTCATTCTATTCAATTAGCTTTGAAGAATGCATTTGACTTTCATTTGGTTCAAAAAGGTTTGTTTGAATGTGTTTGACTTTCATTTGATTCAATTAGCTTCGAAGAACGCATTTAAATTTCAATTGATTCAAAAGGCTTTCTTTGAATGTTTTTTACTTTCATTTGTTTCAATTAGCTTTGAAGAATTCATTTGAATTTCATTTGATTCAAAAAGCTTTGTTTGAATGTGTTTGACTTTCATTCGATTCAATTTGCTTTTAAGAATGCATTTGACTTTCATTTGATTCAAAAAGGTTTGTTTGAATGTGTTTGACTTGCATTTGATTCAATTAGCTTTGAAGAACGCATTTGAATTTCATTTTATTCAAAAAGCTTTGTATGAATGTGTTTGACTTTCATTAGTTTCAATTAGCTTTGAAGAATGCATTTAACTTTCATTTGGTTCAAAAATCTTTGTTTGAATGTGTTAGACTTTTATTCGATTCAATTAGCTTTGAAAAATGCATTTAAATTTCATTTGATTCAAAAAGCTTTGTTTGAATGTGTTTGACTTTCATTCGATTCAATTAGCTTTGAAGAATGTATTTGACTTTCATTTGATTCAAAAAGCTTTGTTTGAATGTGTTTGACTTTCATTTGGATCAATTAGCTTTGAAGAATGCATTTGACTTTTATTTGATTCAATAAGCTTTGTTTGAATGTGTTTGACTTTCATTCGATTTAATTAGCTTTTAAGAATGCATTTGACTTTCATTTGATTCAAGAAGGTTTGTTTGAATGTGTTTCACTTTCATTATTTTCAATTAGCTTTGAAGAATGCATTTGACTTTCATTTGGTTCAAAAAACTTTGTTTGAATTTGTATGATTTTCATTTTATTCAATTAGCTTTAAAGAATGCATTTTAATTTCATTTGATTCAAAAAGCTTTGTTTGAATGTGTTTGACTTTCATTATATTCAATTAGCTTTGAATAATGCATTTGACATTAATTTGATTTAAAAAGCATTGTTTGAATGTATTTGACTTTCATTTGGATCAATTACCTTTGAAGTATGCATTTGACTTTCATTTGATTCAAAAAGCTTTGTGTTAATGTTTTTGACTTTCATTTGGATCAATTAGCTTTGAAGAATGCATTTGACTTTCATTTGATTCAAAAAGCTTTGTTTGAATGTGTTGGACTTTAATTCTATTCAATTAGCTTTGAAGTATGCATTTGACTTTCATTTGATTCATTAAGCTTTGTTGAATGTGTTTGACTTTCATTCTATTCAATTAGCTTTGAAGAATGCATCTGACTTTCATATGATTCAAAAAGCTTTGTTTGAATGTGTTTGACTTTCATTTGGATCAACTAGCTTTGAAGAATGCATTTGACTTTCATTTGATTCAAAAAGCTTTGTTTGAATGTGTTGGACTTTAATTCTATTCAATTAGCTTTGAAGAATGCAATTGACTTTCATTTGATTCATTAAGGTTTGTTGGAATGTATTTGACTTTCATTCGATTCAATTAGCTTTTAAGACTGCATTTGACTTTCATTTGATTCAAAAAGGTTTGTATGAATGTATTTGACTTTCATTAGTTTCAATTAGCTTTGAAGAATGCATTTGACTTTCATTTGGTTCAAAAAGCTTTGTTTGAATGTGTTTGACTTTCATTTGATTCAATTAGCTTTAAAATATGCATTTAAATTTCAATTGATTCAAAAAGCTTTGTTTGAATGTGTTTGACTTTCATTATATTTAATTAGCTTTTAAGAATACATTTGACTTTCATTTGATTCAAAAAGTTTTGTTTGAATGTGTTTGACTTTCATTTGGATCAATTAGCTTTGAAGAATGCATTTGACTTTCATTTGGTTCAAAAAACTTTGTTTAAATTTGTATGACTTTCATTTTATTCAATTAGCTTTAAAGAATGCATTTTTATTTCATTTGATTAAAAAAGCTTTGTTTGAATGTGTTTGACTTTCATTATATTCAATTAGCTTTGAATAATGCATTTGACTTTCATTTGATTCAAAAAGTTTTGTTTGAATGTGTTTGACTTTCATTTGGATCAATTAGCTTTGAAGAATGCATTTGACTTTCATTTGATTCAAAAAGCTTTGTTTGAATGTGTTTGACTTTCGTTTGGATCAATTAGCTTTGAAGAATGCATTTGACTTTTATTTGATTCATTAAGCTTTGTTTGAATGTGTTTGACTTTCATTCGATTTAATTAGCTTTTAAGAATGCATTTGACTTTCATTTGATTCAAGAAGGTTTGTTTGAATGTTTTTGACTTTCATTATTTTCAATTAGCTTTGAAGAATGCATTTGACTTTCATTTGGTTCAAAAAACTTTGTTTGAATTTGTATGACTTTCATTTTATTCAATTAGCTTTAAAGAATGCATTTTTATTTCATTTGGTTAAAAAAGCTTTGTTTGAATGTGTTTGACTTTCATTATATTCAATTAGCTTTGAATAATGCATTTGACTTTCATTTGATTTAAAAAGCATTTTTGAATGTATTTGACTTTCATTTGGATCAATTAGCTTTGAAGAATGCATTTAACTTTCATTTGATTCAAAAAGCTTTGTTTGAAAATGTTGGACTTTAATTCTATTCAATTAGCTTTGAAGAATGCATTTGACTTTCATTTGATTCATTAATGAATGTGTTTGAATTTCATTCTATTCAATTAGCTTTGAAGAATGCATTTGACTTTCATTTGGTTCAAAAAGGTTTGTTTGAATGTGTTTGACTTTCATTTGATTCAATTAGCTTCGAAGAACGCATTTAAATTTCAATTGATTCAAAAGGCTTTCTTTGAATGTTTTTTACTTTCATTTGTTTCAATTAGCTTTGAAGAATTCATTTGAATTTCATTTGATTCAAAAAGCTTTGTTTGAATGTGTTTGACTTTCATTCGATTCAATTTGCTTTTAAGAATGCATTTGACTTTCATTTGATTCAAAAAGCTTTGTTTGAATGTGTTTGACTTTCATTCGATTTAATTAGCTTTTAAGAATGCATTTGACTTTCATTTGATTCGAAAAGTTTCGTTTGAATGTGTTTGACTTTCATTTGATTCAATTACCTTTGTAGAATGCATTTGACTTTCATTTGATTCAAAAAGTTTTATTTAAATGTGTTTGACTTTCATTTGGATCAATTAGCTTTGAAGAATGCATTTAACTTTCATTTGATTCAAAAAGCTTTGTTTGAATTTGTTTGACTTTAATTTGGATCAATTAGCTTTGAAGAATGCATTTGACTTTTATTTGATTCATTAAGCTTTGTTTGAATGTGTTTGACTTTCGTTCGATTTCATTAGCTTTTAAGAATGCATTTAACTTTCATTTGATTCAAGAAGGTTTGTTTGAATGTTTTTTACTTTCATTATTTTCAATTAGCTTTAAAGAATGCATTTGACTTTCATTTGGTTCAAAAAACTTTGTTTGAATTTGTATAACTTTCATTTTATTCAATTAGCTTTAAAGAATGCATTTAAATTTCATTTGATTCAAAAAGCTTTGTTTGAATGTGTTTGACTTTCATTATATTCAATTAGCTTTGAATAATGCATTTGACTTTCATTTTGTTTAAAAAACTTTGTTTGAATGTGTTTGACTTTCATTTTATTCAATTAGCTTTAAAGAATGCATTTTAATTTCATTTGATTCAAAAAGCTTTGTTTGAATGTGTTTGACTTTCATTATATTCAATAAGCTTTGAAGAATGCATTTGACTTTCATTTGATTTAAAAAGCTTTGTTTGAATGTATTTGACTTTCATTTGGATCAATTAGCTTTGAAGAATGCATTGACTTTCATTTGATTCAAAAAGCTTTGTTTGAATGTGTTTGACTTTAATTCTATTCATATAGCTTTGAAGAATGATTTTGACTTTCATTTGATTCATTAAGCTTTGTTTTGAATGTGTTTGACTTTCATTCGATTCAATTAGCTTTTAAGAATGCATTTGACTTTCATTTGATTCAAAAAGCTTTGTTTGAATGTGTTAGACTTTTATTTGATTCAATTAGCTTTGAAAAATGCATTTAAATTTCATTTGATTCAAAAAGCTTTGTTTGAATGTGTTTGACTTTCATTCGATTCAATTAGCTTTTAAGAATGCATTTGACTTTCATTTATTCGAAAAGTTTCGTTTGAATGTGTTGGACTTTCATTTGATTCAATTACCTTTGAAGAATGCATTTGACTTTCATTTGATTCAAAAGCTATATTTAAATGTGTTTGACTTTCATTCTATTCAATTAGCTTTGAAGAATGCATTTGACTTTCATTTGATTCAAAAAGCTTTGTTTGAATGTGTTTTACTTTCATTTGTATCAATTAGCTTTGCAGAATGCATTTGACTTTTATTTGATTCATTAAGCTTTGTTTGAATGTGTTTGGCTTTCATTTGATTTAATTAGCTTTTAAGAATGCATTTGACTTTCATTTGATTCGAAAAGTTTCGTTTGAATGTGTTTGACTTTCATTTGATTCAATTACCTTTGAAGAATGCATTTGACTTTCATTTGATTCAAAAAGTTTTGTTTGAATGTGTTTGACTTTCATTTGGATCAATTAGCTTTGAAGAATGCATTTGACTTTCATTTGATTCAAAAAGCTTTGTTTCAATGTGTTTGACTTTCGTTTGGATCAATTAGCTTTGAAGAATGCATTTGACTTTTATTTGATTCATTAAGCTTTGTTTGAATGTGTTTGACTTTCATTCGATTTAATTAGCTTTTAAGAATGCATTTGACTTTCATTTGATTCAAGAAGGTTTGTTTGAATGTTTTTGACTTTCATTATTTTCAATTAGCTTTGAAGAATGCATTTGACTTTCATTTGGTTCAAAAAACTTTGTTTGAATTTGTATGACTTTCATTTTATTCAATTAGCTTTAAAGAATGCATAATTATTTCATTTGGTTAAAAAAGCTTTGTTTGAATGTGTTTGACTTTCATTATATTCAATTAGCTTTGAATAATGCATTTGACTTTCATTTGATTTAAAAAGCATTGTTTGAATGTATTTGACTTTCATTTGGATCAATTAGCTTTGAAGAATGCATTTAACTTTCATTTGATTCAAAAAGCTTTGTTTGAAAATGTTGGACTTTAATTCTATTCAATTAGCTTTGAAGAATGCATTTGACTTTCATTTGATTCATTAATGAATGTGTTTGAATTTCATTCTATTCAATTAGCTTTGAAGAATGCATTTGACTTTCATTTGGTTCAAAAAGGTTTGTTTGAATGTGTTTGACTTTCATTTGATTCAATTAGCTTCGAAGAACGCATTTAAATTTCAATTGATTCAAAAGGCTTTCTTTGAATGTTTTTTACTTTCATTTGTTTCAATTAGCTTTGAAGAATTCATTTGAATTTCATTTGATTCAAAAAGCTTTGTTTGAATGTGTTTGACTTCCATTCGATTCAATTTGCTTTTAAGAATGCATTTGACTTTCATTTGATTCAAAAAGGTTTGTTTGAATGTGTTTGACTTTCATTTGATTCAATTAGCTTTGAAGAACGCATTTGAATTTCATTTTATTCAAAAAGCTTTGTATGAATGTGTTTGACTTTCATTAGTTTCAATTAGGTTTGAAGAATGCATTTAACTTTCATTTGGTTCAAAAATCTTTGTTTGAATGTGTTAGACTTTTATTCGATTCAATTAGCTTTGAAAAATGCATTTAAATTTCATTTGATTCAAAAAGCTTTGTTTGAATGTGTTTGACTTTCATTCGATTTAATTAGCTTTTAAGAATGCATTTGACTTTCATTTGATACGAAAAGTTTCGTTTGAATGTGTTTCACTTTCATTTGATTCAATTACCTTTGAAGTATGCATTTGACTTTCATTTGATTCAAAAAGCTTTATTTGAATGTGTTTGACTTTCATTTGGATCAATTAGCTTTGAAGAATGCATTTGACTTTCATTTGATTCATTAAGCTTTGTTTGAATGTGTTTGACTTTCATTCTATTCAATTAGCTTTGAAGAATGCATTTGACTTTCATTTGATTCAAAAAGCTTTGTTTGAATGTGTTTGACTTTCATTTGGATCAATTAGCTTTGAAGAATGCATTTGACTTTTATTTGATTCAATAAGCTTTGTTTGAATGTGTTTGACTTTCATTCAATTTAATTAGCTTTTAAGAATGCATTTGACTTTCATTTGATTCAAGAAGGTTTGTTTGAATGTGTTTGACTTTCATTATTTTCAATTAGCTTTGAAGAATGCATTTGACTTTCATTTGGTTCAAAAAACTTTGTTTGAATTTGTATGACTTTCATTTTATTCAATTAGCTTTAAAGAATGCATTTTAATTTCATTTGATTCAAAAAGCTTTGTTTGAATGTGTTTGACTTTCATTATATTCAATTAGCTTTGAATAATGCATTTGACATTAATTTGATTTAAAAAGCATTGTTTTGCATGTATTTGACTTTCATTTGGATCAATTACCTTTGAAGTATGCATTTGACTTTCATTTGATTCAAAAAGCTTGGTGTTAATGTTTTTGACTTTCATTTGGATCAATTAGCTTTGAAGAATGCATTTGACTTTCATTTGATTCAAAAAGCTTTGTTTGAATGTGTTGGACTTTAATTCTATTCAATTAGCTTTGAAGAATGCATTTGACTTTCATTTGATTCATTAAGCTTTGTTGAATGTGTTTGACTTTCATTCTATTCAATTAGCTTTGAAGAATGCATCTGACTTTCATATGATTCAAAAAGCTTTGTTTGAATGCATTTGACTTTCATTTGATTCAAAAAGCTTTGTTTGAATGTGTTGGACTTTAATTCTATTCAATTAGCTTTGAAGAATGCAATTGACTTTCATTTGATTCATTAAGGTTTGTTGGAATGTATTTGACTTTCATTCGATTCAATTAGCTTTTAAGACTGCATTTGACTTTCATTTGATTCAAAAAGGTTTGTATGAATGTATTTGACTTTCATTAGTTTCAATTAGCTTTGAAGAATGCATTTGACTTTCATTTGGTTCAAAAAGCTTTGTTTGAATGTGTTTGACTTTCATTTGATTCAATTAGCTTTGAAAAATGCATTTAAATTTCAATTGATTCAAAAAGCTTTGTTTGAATGTGTTTGACTTTCATTATATTTAATTAGCTTTTAAGAATACATTTGACTTTCATTTGATTTAAAAAGCTTTGTTTGAATGTATTTGACTTTCATTTGGATCAATTAGCTTTGAAGAATGCATTGACTTTCATTTGATTCAAAAAGCTTTGTTTGAATGTGTTTGACTTTAATTCTATTCATATAGATTTGAAGAATGATTTTGACTTTCATTTGATTCATTAAGCTTTGTTTTGAATGTGTTTGACTTTCATTCGATTCAATTAGCTTTTAAGAATGCATTTGACTTTCATTTGATTCAAAAAGCTTTGTTTGAATATTTTTGACTTTCGTTCTATTCAATTAGCTTTCAAGAATACATTAGACTTTAATTTGGTGCAAAAATGTTTTGTTTGAATGTGTTTGACTTTCATTTGTTTCAATTAGCTTTGAAGAATTCATTTGAATTTCATTTGATTCAAAAAGCTTTGTTTGTATGTGTATGACTTTCATTCGATTTAATTAGCTTTAAAGAATGCATTTGACTTTCATTTGATTCAAAAAGCTTTGTGTGAATGTTTTTGACTTTCATTTGGATCAATTAGCTTTGAAGAATGCATTTGACTTTCATTTGATTCAAAAAGCTTTGTTTGAATATGTTGGACTTTAATTCTATTCAATTAGCTTTGAAGAATGCATTTGACTTTCATTTGATTCATTAATGAATGTGTTTGAATTTCATTCTATTCAATTAGCTTTGAAGAATGCATTTGACTTTCATTTGGTTCAAAAAGGTTTGTTTGAATGTGTTTGACTTTCATTTGATTCAATTAGCTTCGAAGAACGCATTTAAATTTCAATTGATTCAAAAGGATTTCTTTGAATGTTTTTTACTTTCATTTGTTTCAATTAGCTTTGAAGAATTCATTTGAATTTCATTTGATTCAAAAAGCTTTGTTTGAATGTGTTTGACTTTCATTCGATTCAATTAGCTCTTAAGAATGCATTTAAATTTCATTTGATTCAAAAAGCTTTGTTTGAATGTGTTTGACTTTCATTCGATTCAATTAGCTTTTAAGAATGCATTTGACTTTCATTTGATTCGAAAAGTTTCGTTTGAATGTGTTTGACTTTCATTTGATTCAATTACCTTTGAAGAATGCATTTGACTTTCATTTGATTCAAAAAGTTTTGTTTGAATGTGGTTGACTTTCATTTGGATCAATTACCTTTGAAGTATGCATTTGACTTTCATTTGATTCAAAAAGCTTTGTTTGAATGTGTTTGACTTTCATTTGTTTCAATTAGCTTTGAAGAATGCATTTGACTTTCATTTGATTAGAAAAGTTTTGTTTGAATGTGATTGACTTTCATTCGATTCAATTAGCTTTTAAGAATGCATTTGACTTTCATTTGATTCGAAAAGTTTCGTTTGAATGTGTTGGACTTTCATTTGATTCAATTACCTTTGAAGAATGCATTTGACTTTCATTTGATTCAAAAGCTATATTTAAATGTGTTTGACTTTCATTCTATTCAGTTAGCTTTGAAGAATGCATTTGACTTTCATTTGATTCAAAAAGCTTTGTTTGAATGTGTTTTACTTTCATTTGTATCAATTAGCTTTGAAGAATGCATTTGACTTTTATTTGATTCATTAAGCTTTGTTTGAATGTGTTTGGCTTTCATTCGATTTAATTAGCTTTTAAGAATGCATTTGACTTTCATTTGATTCGAAAAGTTTCGTTTGAATGTGTTTGACTTTCATTTGATTCAATTACCTTTGAAGAATGCATTTGACTTTCATTTGATTCAAAAAGTTTTGTTTGAATGTGTTTGACTTTCATTTGGATCAATTAGCTTTGAAGAATGCATTTGACTTTCATTTGATTCAAAAAGCTTTGTTTGAATGTGTTTGACTTTCGTTTGGATCAATTAGCTTTGAAGAATGCATTTGACTTTTATTTGATTCATTAAGCTTTGTTTGAATGTGTTTGACTTTCATTCGATTTAATTAGCTTTTAAGAATGCATTTGACTTTCATTTGATTCAAGAAGGTTTGTTTGAATGTTTTTGACTTTCATTATTTTCAATTAGCTTTGAAGAATGCATTTGACTTTCATTTGGTTCAAAAAACTTTGCTTGAATTTGTATGACTTTCATTTTATTCAATTAGCTTTAAAGAATGCATTTTTATTTCATTTGGTTAAAAAAGCTTTGTTTGAATGTGTTTGACTTTCATTATATTCAATTAGCTTTGAATAATGCATTTGACTTTCATTTGATTTAAAAAGCATTGTTTGAATGTATTTGACTTTCATTTGGATCAATTAGCTTTGAAGAATGCATTTAACTTTCATTTGATTCAAAAAGCTTTGTTTGAATATGTTGGACTTTAATTCTATTCAATTAGCTTTGAAGAATGCATTTGACTTTCATTTGATTCATTAATGAATGTGTTTGAATTTCATTCTATTCAATTAGCTTTGAAGAATGCATTTGACTTTCATTTGGTTCAAAAAGGTTTGTTTGAATGTGTTTGACTTTCATTTGATTCAATTAGCTTCGAAGAACGCATTTAAATTTCAATTGATTCAAAAGGCTTTCTTTGAATGTTTTTTACTTTCATTTGTTTCAATTAGCTTTGAAGAATTCATTTGAATTTCATTTGATTCAAAAAGCTTTGTTTGAATGTGTTTGACTTTCATTCGATTCAATTTGCTTTTAAGAATGCATTTGACTTTCATTTGATTCAAAAAGGTTTGTTTGAATGTGTTTGACTTTCATTTGATTCAATTAGCTTTGAAGAACGCATTTGAATTTCATTTTATTCAAAAAGCTTTGTATGAATGTGTTTGACTTTCATTAGTTTCAATTAGCTTTGAAGAATGCATTTAACATTCATTTGGTTCAAAAATCTTTGTTTGAATGTGTTAGACTTTTATTCGATTCAATTAGCATTGAAAAATGCATTTAAATTTCATTTGATTCAAAAAGCTTTATTTGAATGTGTTTGACTTTCATTCGATTTAATTAGCTTTTAAGAATGCATTTGACTTTCATTTGATTCGAAAAGTTTCGTTTGAATGTGTTTCACTTTCATTTGATTCAATTACCTTTGAAGTATGCGTTTGACTTTCATTTGATTCAAAAAGCTTTATTTGAATGTGTTTGACTTTCATTTGGATCAATTAGCTTTGAAGAATGCATTTGACTTTCATTTGATTCATTAAGCTTTGTTTGAATGTGTTTGACTTTCATTCTATTCAATTAGCTTTAAAGAATGCATTTGACTTTCATTTGATTCAAAAAGCTTTGTTTGAATGTGTTTGACTTTCATTTGGATCAATTAGCTTTGAAGAATGCATTTGACTTTTATTTGATTCAATAAGCTTTGTTTGAATGTGTTTGACTTTCATTCGATTTAATTAGCTTTTAAGAATGCATTTGACTTTCATTTGATTCAAGAAGGTTTGTTTGAATGTGTTTGACTTTCATTATTTTCAATTAGCTTTGAAGAATGCATTTGACTTTCATTTGGTTCAAAAAAACTTTGTTTGAATTTGTATGACTTTCATTTTATTCAATTAGCTTTAAAGAATGCATTTTAATTTCATTTGATTCAAAAAGCTTTGTTTGAATGTGTTTGACTTTCATTATATTCAATTAGCTTTGAATAATGCATTTGACATTAATTTGATTTAAAAAGCATTGTTTGAATGTATTTGACTTTCATTTGGATCAATTACCTTTGAAGTATGCATTTGACTTTCATTTGATTCAAAAAGCTTTGTGTTAATGTTTTTGACTTTCATTTGGATCAATTAGCTTTGAAGAATGCATTTGACTTTCATTTTATTCAAAAAGCTTTGTTTGAATGTGTTGGACTTTAATTCTATTCAATTAGCTTTGAAGAATGCATTTGACTTTCATTTGATTCATTAAGCTTTGTTGAATGTGTTTGACTTTCATTCTATTCAATTAGCTTTGAAGAATGCATCTGACTTTCATATGATTCAAAAAGCTTTGTTTGAATGTGTTTGACTTTCATTTGGATCAACTAGCTTTGAAGAATGCATTTGACTTTCATTTGATTCAAAAAGCTTTGTTTGAATGTGTTGGACTTTAATTCTATTCAATTAGCTTTGAAGAATGCAATTGACTTTCATTTGATTCATTAAGGTTTGTTGGAATGTATTTGACTTTCATTCGATTCAATTAGCTTTTAAGACTGCATTTGACTTTCATTTGATTCAAAAAGGTTTGTATGAATGTATTTGACTTTCATTAGTTTCAATTAGCTTTGAAGAATGCATTTGACTTTCATTTGGTTCAAAAAGCTTTGTTTGAATGTGTTTGACTTTAATTCTATTCATATAGATTTGAAGAATGATTTTGACTTTCATTTGATTCATTAAGCTTTGTTTTGAATGTGTTTGACTTTCATTCGATTCAATTAGCTTTTAAGAATGCATTTGACTTTCATTTGATTCAAAAAGCTTTGTTTGAATGTTTTTGACTTTTGTTCTATTCAATTAGCTTTCAAGAATACATTAGACTTTAATTTGGTTCAAAAATGTTTGTTTGAATGTGTTTGACTTTCATTTGTTTCAATTAGCTTTGAAGAATTCATTTGAATTTCATTTGATTCAAAAAGCTTTGTTTGTATGTGTATGACTTTCATTCGATTTAATTAGCTTTAAAGAATGCATTTGACTTTCATTTGATTCAAAAAGCTTTGTGTGAATGTTTTTGACTTTCATTTGGATCAATTAGCTTTGAAGAATGCATTTGACTTTCATTTGATTCAAAAAGCTTTGTTTGAATATGTTGGACTTTAATTCTATTCAATTAGCTTTGAAGAATGCATTTGACTTTCATTTGATTCATTAATGAATGTGTTTGAATTTCATTCTATTCAATTAGCTTTGAAGAATGCATTTGACTTTCATTTGGTTCAAAAAGGTTTGTTTGAATGTGTTTGACTTTCATTTGATTCAATTAGCTTCGAAGAACGCATTTAAATTTCAATTGATTCAAAAGGCTTTCTTTGAATGTTTTTTACTTTCATTTGTTTCAATTAGCTTTGAAGAATTCATTTGAATTTCATTTGATTCAAAAAGCTTTGTTTGAATGTGTTTGACTTTCATTCGATTCAATTAGCTTTTAAGAATGCATTTAAATTTCATTTGATTCAAAAAGCTTTGTTTGAATGTGTTTGACTTTCATTCGATTCAATTAGCTTTTAAGAATGCATTTGACTTTCATTTGATTCGAAAAGTTTCGTTTGAATGTGTTTGACTTTCATTTGATTCAATTACCTTTGAAGAATGCATTTGACTTTCATTTGATTCAAAAAGTTTTGTTTGAATGTGTTTGACTTTCATTTGGATCAATTAGCTTTGAAGAATGCATTTGACTTTCATTTGATTCAAAAAGCTTTGTTTGAATGTGTTTGACTTTCGTTTGGATCAATTAGCTTTGAAGAATGCATTTGACTTTTATTTGATTCATTAAGCTTTGTTTGAATGTGTTTGACTTTCATTCGATTTAATTAGCTTTTAAGAATGCATTTGACTTTCATTTGATTAAAGAAGGTTTGTTTGAATGTTTTTGACTTTCATTATTTTCAATTAGCTTTGAAGAATGCATTTGACTTTCATTTGGTTCAAAAAACTTTGTTTGAATTTGTATGACTTTCATTTTATTCAATTAGCTTTAAAGAATGCATTTTTATTTCATTTGATTAAAAAAGCTTTGTTTGAATGTGTTTGACTTTCATTATATTCAATTAGCTTTGAATAATGCATTTGACTTTCATTTGATTTAAAAAGCATTGTTTGAATGTATTTGACTTTCATTTGGATCAATTACCTTTGAAGTATGCATTTGACTTTCATTTGATTCAAAAAGCTTTGTTTGAATGTGTTTGACTTTCATTTGTTTCAATTAGCTTTGAAGAATGCATTTGACTTTCATTTGATTAGAAAAGTTTTGTTTTGAATATGATTAACTTTCATTTGATTTAATTAGGTTTGAAGAATGCATTTTACTTTCATTTGACTCAAAAAGCTTTGTTTGAATGTGTTTTATTTTCATTCGATCTAATTAGCTTTTAAGAATGCATTTGACTTTCTTTTATTCAAAAAGGTTTGTTTGAATGTGTTTGACTTTCATTAGTTTCAATTAGCTTTGAAGAATGCATTTGACTTTCAGTTGGTTTAAAAACTTTGTTTGAATGTGTTTGACTTTCATTTGGATCTATTAGCTTTGAAGAATTCATTTGAATTTCATTTGATTCAAAAAGCTTTGTTTGAATGTGTTTGACTTTCATTCGATTCAATTAGCTTTTAAGAATGCATTTGACTTTCATTTGATTCAAAAAGGTTTGTTTGAATGTGTTTGACTTTCATTTGATTCAATTAGCTTTGAAGAACGCATTTGAATTTCATTTTATTCAAAAAGCTTTGTATGAATGCGTTTGACTTTCATTAGTTTCAATTAGCTTTGAAGAATGCATTTAACTTTCATTTGGTTCAAAAATCTTTGTTTGAATGTGTTAGACTTTTATTTGATTCAATTAGCTTTGAAAAATGCATTTAAATTTCATTTGATTCAAAAAGCTTTATTTGAATGTGTTTGACTTTCATTCGATTCAATTAGCTTTTAAGAATGCATTTGACTTTCATTTGATTCGAAAAGTTTCGTTTGAATGTGTTTGACTTTCATTTGATTCAATTACCTTTGAAGAATGCATTTGACTTTCATTTGATTCAAAAAGTTTTATTTAAATGTGTTTAACTTTCATTTGGATCAATTAGCTTTGAAGAATGCATTTAACTTTCATTTGATTCAAAAAGCTTTGTTTGAATTTGTTTGACTTTAATTTGGATCAATTAGCTTTGAAGAATGCATTTGACTTTTATTTGATTCATTAAGCTTTGTTTGAATGTGTTTGACTTTCATTCGATTTAATTAGCTTTTAAGAATGCATTTAACTTTCATTTGATTCAAGAAGGTTTGTTTGAATGTTTTTTTACTTTCATTATTTTCAATTAGCTTTGAAGAATGCATTTGACTTTCATTTGGTTCAAAAAACTTTGTTTGAATTTGTATAACTTTCATTTTATTCAATTAGCTTTAAAGAATGCATTTAAATTTCATTTGATTCAAAAATCTTTGTTTGAATGTGTTTGACTTTCATTATATTCAATTAGCTTTGAATAATGCATTTGACTTTCATTTTGTTTAAAAAACTTTGTTTGAATGTGTTTGACTTTCATTTTATTCAATTAGCTTTAAAGAATGCATTTTAATTTCATTTGATTCAAAAAGCTTTGTTTGAATGTGTTTGACTTTCATTATATTCAATAAGCTTTGAAGAATGCATTTGACTTTCATTTGATTTAAAAAGCTTTGTTTGAATGTGTTTGACTTTCATTATATTTAATTAGCTTTTAAGAATACATTTGACTTTCATTTGATTTAAAAAGCTTTGTTTGAATGTATTTGACTTTCATTTGGATCAATTAGCTTTGAAGAATGCATTGACTTTCATTTGATTCAAAAAAGCTTTGTTTGAATGTGTTTGACTTTAATTCTATTCATATAGATTTGAAGAATGATTTTGACTTTCATTTGATTCATTAAGCTTTGTTTTGAATGTGTTTGACTTTCATTCGATTCAATTAGCTTTTAAGAATGCATTTGACTTTCATTTGATTCAAAAAGCTTTGTTTGAATGTTTTTGACTTTTGTTCTATTCAATTAGCTTTCAAGAATACATTAGACTTTAATTTGGTTCAAAAATGTTTGTTTGAATGTGTTTGACTTTCATTTGTTTCAATTAGCTTTGAAGAATTCATTTGAATTTCATTTGATTCAAAAAGCTTTGTTTGTATGTGTATGACTTTCATTCGATTTAATTAGCTTTAAAGAATGCATTTGACTTTCATTTGATTCAAAAAAGCTTTGTGTGAATGTTTTTGACTTTCATTTGGATCAATTAGCTTTGAAGAATGCATTTGACTTTCATTTGATTCAAAAAGCTTTGTTTGAATATGTTGGACTTTAATTCTATTCAATTAGCTTTGAAGAATGCATTTGACTTTCATTTGATTCATTAATGAATGTGTTTGAATTTCATTCTATTCAATTAGCTTTGAAGAATGCATTTGACTTTCATTTGGTTCAAAAAGGTTTGTTTGAATGTGTTTGACTTTCATTTGATTCAATTAGCTTCGAAGAACGCATTTAAATTTCAATTGATTCAAAAGGCTTTCTTTGAATGTTTTTTACTTTCATTTGTTTCAATTAGCTTTGAAGAATTCATTTGAATTTCATTTGATTCAAAAAGCTTTGTTTGAATGTGTTTGACTTTCATTCGATTCAATTAGCTTTTAAGAATGCATTTAAATTTCATTTGATTCAAAAAGCTTTGTTTGAATGTGTTTGACTTTCATTCGATTCAATTAGCTTTTAAGAATGCATTTGACTTTCATTTGATTCGAAAAGTTTCGTTTGAATGTGTTTGACTTTCATTTGATTCAATTACCTTTGAAGAATGCATTTGACTTTCATTTGATTCAAAAAGTTTTGTTTGAATGTGTTTGACTTTCATTTGGATCAATTAGCTTTGAAGAATGCATTTGACTTTCATTTGATTCAAAAAAGCTTTGTTTGAATGTGTTTGACTTTCGTTTGGATCAATTAGCTTTGAAGAATGCATTTGACTTTTATTTGATTCATTAAGCTTTGTTTGAATGTGTTTGACTTTCATTCGATTTAATTAGCTTTTAAGAATGCATTTGACTTTCATTTGATTCAAGAAGGTTTGTTTGAATGTTTTTGACTTTCATTATTTTCAATTAGCTTTGAAGAATGCATTTGACTTTCATTTGGTTCAAAAAACTTTGTTTGAATTTGTATGACTTTCATTTTATTCAATTAGCTTTAAAGAATGCATTTTTATTTCATTTGATTAAAAAAAGCTTTGTTTGAATGTGTTTGACTTTCATTATATTCAATTAGCTTTGAATAATGCATTTGACTTTCATTTGATTTAAAAAGCATTGTTTGAATGTATTTGACTTTCATTTGGATCAATTACCTTTGAAGTATGCATTTGACTTTCATTTGATTCAAAAAGCTTTGTTTGAATGTGTTTGACTTTCTTTTGTTTCAATTAGCTTTGAAGAATGCATTTGACTTTCATTTGATTAGAAAAGTTTTGTTTGAATATGATTGACTTTCATTTGATTTAATTAGGTTTGAAGAATGCATTTTACTTTCATTTGACTCAAAAAGCTTTGTTTGAATGTGTTTTATTTTCATTCGATCTAATTAGCTTTTAAGAATGCATTTGACTTTCTTTTATTCAAAAAGGTTTGTTTGAATGTGTTTGACTTTCATTAGTTTCAATTAGCTTTGAAGAATGCATTTGACTTTCATTTGGTTTAAAAAACTTTGTTTGAATGTGTTTGACTTTCATTTGGATCTATTAGCTTTGAAGAATTCATTTGAATTTCATTTGATTCAAAAAGCTTTGTTTGAATGTGTTTGACTTTCATTCGATTCAATTAGCTTTTAAGAATGCATTTGACTTTCATTTGATTCAAAAAAGGTTTGTTTGAATGTGTTTGACTTTCATTTGATTCAATTAGCTTTGAAGAACGCATTTGAATTTCATTTTATTCAAAAAGCTTTGTATGAATGCGTTTGACTTTCATTAGTTTCAATTAGCTTTGAAGAATGCATTTAACTTTCATTTGGTTCAAAAATCTTTGTTTGAATGTGTTAGACTTTTATTTGATTCAATTAGCTTTGAAAAATGCATTTAAATTTCATTTGATTCAAAAAGCTTTATTTGAATGTGTTTGACTTTCATTCGATTCAATTAGCTTTTAAGAATGCATTTGACTTTCATTTGATTCGAAAAGTTTCGTTTGAATGTGTTTGACTTTCATTTGATTCAATTACCTTTGAAGAATGCATTTGACTTTCATTTGATTCAAAAAGTTTTATTTAAATGTGTTTGACTTTCATTTGGATCAATTAGCTTTGAAGAATGCATTTAACTTTCATTTGATTCAAAAAGCTTTGTTTGAATTTGTTTGACTTTAATTTGGATCAATTAGCTTTGAAGAATGCATTTGACTTTTATTTGATTCATTAAGCTTTGTTTGAATGTGTTTGACTTTCATTCGATTTAATTAGCTTTTAAGAATGCATTTAACTTTCATTTGATTCAAGAAGGTTTGTTTGAATGTTTTTTACTTTCATTATTTTCAATTAGCTTTGAAGAATGCATTTGACTTTCATTTGGTTCAAAAAACTTTGTTTCAATTTGTATAACTTTCATTTTATTCAATTAGCTTTAAAGAATGCATTTAAATTTCATTTGATTCAAAAAGCTTTGTTTGAATGTGTTTGACTTTCATTATATTCAATTAGCTTTGAATAATGCATTTGACTTTCATTTTGTTTAAAAAACTTTGTTTGAATGTGTTTGACTTTCATTTTATTCAATTAGCTTTAAAGAATGCATTTTAATTTCATTTGATTCAAAAAGCTTTGTTTGAATGTGTTTGACTTTCATTATATTCAATAAGCTTTGAAGAATGCATTTGACTTTCATTTGATTTAAAAAGCTTTGTTTGAATGTATTTGACTTTCATTTGGATCAATTAGCTTTGAAGAATGCATTGACTTTCATTTGATTCAAAAAGCTTTTGTTTGAATGTGTTTGACTTTAATTCTATTCATATAGCTTTGAAGAATGATTTTGACTTTCATTTGATTCATTAAGCTTTGTTTTAAATGTGTTTGACTTTCATTCGATTCAATTAGCTTTTAAGAATGCATTTGACTTTCATTTGATTCAAAAAGCTTTGTTTGAATGTGTTAGACTTTTATTTGATTCAATTAGCTTTGAAAAATGCATTTAAATTTCATTTGATTCAAAAAAGCTTTGTTTGAATGTGTTTGACTTTCATTCGATTCAATTAGCTTTTAAGAATGCATTTGACTTTCATTTGATTCGAAAAGTTTCGTTTGAATGTGTTGGACTTTCATTTGATTCAATTACCTTTGAAGAATGCATTTGACTTTCATTTGATTCAAAAGCTATATTTAAATGTGTTTGACTTTCATTCTATTCAATTAGCTTTGAAGAATGCATTTGACTTTCATTTGATTCAAAAAGCTTTGTTTGAATGTGTTTGACTTTCATTTGTATCAATTAGCTTTGAAGAATGCATTTGACTTTTATTTGATTCATTAAGCTTTGTTTGAATGTGTTTGGCTTTCATTCGATTTAATTAGCTTTTAAGAATGCATTTGACTTTCATTTGATTCGAAAAGTTTCGTTTGAATGTGTTTGACTTTCATTTGATTCAATTACCTTTGAAGAATGCATTTGACTTTCATTTGATTCAAAAAGTGTTGTTTGAATGTGTTTGACTTTCATTTGGATCAATTAGCTTTGAAGAATGCATTTGACTTTCATTTGATTCAAAAAGCTTTGTTTGAATGTGTTTGACTTTCGTTTGGATCAATTAGCTTTGAAGAATGCATTTGACTTTTATTTGATTCATTAAGCTTTGTTTGAATGTGTTTGACTTTCATTCGATTTAATTAGCTTTTAAGAATGCATTTGACTTTCATTTGATTCAAGAAGGTTTGTTTGAATGTTTTTGACTTTCATTATTTTCAATTAGCTTTGAAGAATGCATTTGACTTTCATTTGGTTCAAAAAACTTTGTTTGAATTTGTATGACTTTCATTTTATTCAATTAGCTTTAAAGAATGCATTTTTATTTCATTTGGTTAAAAAAGCTTTGTTTGAATGTGTTTGACTTTCATTATATTCAATTAGCTTTGAATAATGCATTTGACTTTCATTTGATTTAAAAAGCATTGTTTGAATGTATTTGACTTTCATTTGGATCAATTAGCTTTGAAGAATGCATTTAACTTTCATTTGATTCAAAAAGCTTTGTTTGAATATGTTGGACTTTAATTCTATTCAATTAGCTTTGAAGAATGCATTTGACTTTCATTTGATTCATTAATGAATGTGTTTGAATTTCATTCTATTCAATTAGCTTTGAAGAATGCATTTGACTTTCATTTGGTTCAAAAAGGTTTGTTTGAATGTGTTTGACTTTCATTTGATTCAATTAGCTTCGAAGAACGCATTTAAATTTCAATTGATTCAAAAGGTTTTCTTTGAATGTTTTTTACTTTCATTTGTTTCAATTAGCTTTGAAGAATTCATTTGAATTTCATTTGATTCAAAAAGCTTTGTTTGAATGTGTTTGACTTTCATTCGATTCAATTTGCTTTTAAGAATGCATTTGACTTTCATTTGATTCAAAAAGGTTTTTTGAATGTGTTTGACTTTCATTTGATTCATTAGCTTTGAAGAACGATTTGAATTTCATTTTATTCAAAAGCTTTGTATGAATGTGTTTGACTTTCATTAGTTTCAATTAGCTTTGAAGAATGCATTTAACTTTCATTTGGTTCAAAAATCTTTGTTTGAATGTGTTAGACTTTTATTCGATTCAATTAGCTTTGAAAAATGCATTTAAATTTCATTTGATTCAAAAAAGCTTTGTTTGAATGTGTTTGACTTTCATTCGATTCAATTAGCTTTTAAGAATGCATTTGACTTTCATTTGATTCGAAAAGTTTCGTTTAAATGTGTTTGACTTTCATTTGATTCAATTACCTTTGAAGAATGCATTTGACTTTCATTTGGTTCAAAATGATTTGTTTAGAATGTGTTTGACTTTCATTTGTTTCAATTAGCTTTTAAGAATTCATTTGACTTTTAATTGATTCAAAAAGCTTTGTTTGAATGTGTTTGACTTTCATTTAATTCAATTAGCTTTAAAGAATGCATTTGACTTTTATTTGATTCATTAAGCTTTGTTTGAATGTGTTTGACTTTCATTCGATTTAATTAGCTTTTAAGAATGCATTTGACTTTCATTTGATTCAAGAAGGTTTGTTTGAATGTTTTTGACTTTCATTATTTTCAATTAGCTTTGAAGAATGCATTTGACTTTTATTTGATTCAAAAAACTTTGTTTGAATGTGTTTGACTTTCATTTGGATCAATTAGCTTTGAAGAATGCATTGACTTTCATTTGATTCAAAAAGCTTTTGTTTGAATGTGTTTGACTTTAATTCTATTCATATAGCTTTGAAGAATGATTTTGACTTTCATTTGATTCATTAAGCTTTGTTTTAAATGTGTTTGACTTTCATTCGATTCAATTAGCTTTTAAGAATGCATTTGACTTTCATTTGATTCAAAAAGCTTTGTTTGAATGTGTTAGACTTTTATTTGATTCAATTAGCTTTGAAAAATGCATTTAAATTTCATTTGATTCAAAAAGCTTTGTTTGAATGTGTTTGACTTTCATTCGATTCAATTAGCTTTTAAGAATGCATTTGACTTTCATTTGATTCGAAAAGTTTCGTTTGAATGTGTTGGACTTTCATTTGATTCAATTACCTTTGAAGAATGCATTTGACTTTCATTTGATTCAAAAGCTATATTTAAATGTGTTTGACTTTCATTCTATTCAATTAGCTTTGAAGAATGCATTTGACTTTCATTTGATTCAAAAGCTTTGTTTGAATGTGTTTGACTTTCATTTGTATCAATTAGCTTTGAAGAATGCATTTGACTTTTATTTGATTCATTAAGCTTTGTTTGAATGTGTTTGGCTTTCATTCGATTTAATTAGCTTTTAAGAATGCATTTGACTTTCATTTGATTCGAAAAGTTTCGTTTGAATGTGTTTGACTTTCATTTGATTCAATTACCTTTGAATAATGCATTTGACTTTCATTTGATTTAAAAAGCATTGTTTGAATGTATTTGACTTTCATTTGGATCAATTAGCTTTGAAGAATGCATTTAACTTTCATTTGATTCAAAAAGCTTTGTTTGAATATGTTGGACTTTAATTCTATTCAATTAGCTTTGAAGAATGCATTTGACTTTCATTTGATTCATTAATGAATGTGTTTGAATTTCATTCTATTCAATTAGCTTTGAAGAATGCATTTGACTTTCATTTGGTTCAAAAAGGTTTGTTTGAATGTGTTTGACTTTCATTTGATTCAATTAGCTTCGAAGAACGCATTTAAATTTCAATTGATTCAAAAGGTTTTCTTTGAATGTTTTTTACTTTCATTTGTTTCAATTAGCTTTGAAGAATTCATTTGAATTTCATTTGATTCAAAAAGCTTTGTTTGAATGTGTTTGACTTTCATTCGATTCAATTTGCTTTTAAGAATGCATTTGACTTTCATTTGATTCAAAAAGGTTTGTTTGAATGTGTTTGACTTTCATTTGATTCAATTAGCTTTGAAGAACGCATTTGAATTTCATTTTATTCAAAAAGCTTTGTATGAATGTGTTTGACTTTCATTAGTTTCAATTAGCTTTGAAGAATGCATTTAACTTTCATTTGGTTCAAAAATCTTTGTTTGAATGTGTTAGACTTTTATTCGATTCAATTAGCTTTGAAAAATGCATTTAAATTTCATTTGATTCAAAAAGCTTTGTTTGAATGTGTTTGACTTTCATTCGATTCAATTAGCTTTTAAGAATGCATTTGACTTTCATTTGATTCGAAAAGTTTCGTTTAAATGTGTTTGACTTTCATTTGATTCAATTACCTTTGAAGAATGCATTTGACTTTCATTTGGTTCAAAATGATTTGTTTAGAATGTGTTTGACTTTCATTTGTTTCAATTAGCTTTTAAGAATTCATTTGACTTTTAATTGATTCAAAAAGCTTTGTTTGAATGTGTTTGACTTTCTTTCAATTAGCTTTGAATAATGCATTTGACTTTCATTTTGTTTAAAAAAACTTTGTTTGAATGTGTTTGACTTTCATTTTATTCAATTAGCTTTAAAGAATGCATTTTTAATTTCATTTGATTCAAAAAGCTTTGTTTGAATGTGTTTGACTTTCATTATATTCAATTAAGCTTTGAAGAATGCATTTTGACTTTCATTTGATTTAAAAAGCTTTGTTTGAATGTATTTGACTTTCATTTGGATCAATTAGCTTTGAAGAATGCATTGACTTTCATTTGATTCAAAAAGCTTTTGTTTGAATGTGTTTGACTTTAATTCTATTCATATAGCTTTGAAGAATGATTTTGACTTTCATTTGATTCATTAAGCTTTGTTTTAAATGTGTTTGACTTTCATTCGATTCAATTAGCTTTTAAGAATGCATTTGACTTTCATTTGATTCAAAAAGCTTTGTTTGAATGTG